>NC_080166.1:74085157-74365298 GCF_950295315.1 Erinaceus europaeus
AGAAGGAGGTTTTAGAGTCTTTCCACTATTTCTGAGGTATACTCATACAGGGTTAATTACTATAAGGCAGACTATGGCCATCTATTTATCCTTCTCTAGTGATTTTCTGAAAATCTTTTAGGTGTAAGGTTTTTAAGCATAGCAAATAAAAAACTGTCAATAATCATATTGTAAGAGACATACTAATACTAAAATATTAATAGTTTATCTAAGTCATTCTTTTCCTTTAATTTTTTAATTTATAAAATGGAAATATTGACAAGAACATAGGCTAAGAGGAGTACAATTCCACAAAATTCCCACCACCAGAGCTCTGTATCTCATCCCCTCCCCTGATAGCATTCCCATTCTCTATCCCTCTGGGAACATGGACCCAGGATCATTATGGGGTGCAGAAGGTGGGAGGCCTGGCTTCTGTTATTGCTTCCCTGCTGAACATGGGCGTTGGCAGGTTGATCCATACTTCCAGCCTGTCTTTCTCTTTCCCTAGTGGTGCTGGGCTCTGGGAGAGGCAGGGCTCCAGGACACATTGGTGAGGTCATTTGCCCAGGGAAGTCAGGTCGGTGCCATGGTAGCATTTGGAATTTGGTGGCAGAGTAATGAAGCTTGAGGGTTGACATTCCAAGCCTGACATCTCTGGATACAGTTCAAAGTGAAACATTCTAAGGTGGTGGTACTGGTTACATTGATGGGGTTGAGATCAGCAGATGCAGTATAAGTTGGTATGAATTGAGAGAAGCATGCAAGAAAGCGAGCCCCACCCCAGAGGCTCCAGGACTAGGAGAAATATGAGAGAAGTATCTCACAAAAGATATAGAGAGTGGGGAAGGTTCCTGTTATCTTAGGGTTTAAGAAGGTAATAGATGTTGTTGTAACCAAACTATTTGGAAATTGGGTTGACTTTGAAAATCTCATTGTTAGTATTCACTGTATCATACAAGACTTCACCATAATTTATTGGTTTTCATTATAAGATTTTAGAAGTATGGTTTCACACCTTACACAATGTGTGTGTGTGTGTGTGAGTGTGTGTATGTGTGTGTGTGTATGTGTGTGTGTGTGAGTGTGTGTGTGTGTGAGTGTGTGTGTGTGTGTATGTGTGTGAGTGTGTGTGTTTGAGTGTGTGAGTCTGTGTATGTATGTGTGTGTATGTGTTTGTGTGAGTGTGTGTACGTGTGTGTGTGTGTGAGTGTGTGAGTGTGTGTATTTGTGTGTGTGTGCAATTCACTGCTCTCGTCACCCAGGTGATTTTTGTTATTGTACCAAAGAGATCACTCTGTGTCTCCTTCATCACCCCTTTTCTGATAATCACTATAATTTTCACAATTTAATTTACTACCTTGAGTCTATCAAAGTATCTGAAAGACAGTAGAATGTTTATAATCATTCCCCAGTTTCCTGAGGTTTAGTTTATTGTTCATTTATTGTTGTTGGGTTGTAGGTGACAATTTTCCCAACCCCTTAAGTTCTTCTTGACTGGAAAACAACCAAATAGGCATCAAATAGTTTCACAACAGAAATTAAAACAGTTAATCTGATTAATAGCATGTATATATAATAAATCTTTGGTAGGAGAAACCTACTGACACAAAATATTTCAACAATGTTACTCAAGTCAGCACTTTAAATCTCTTCAATTAGAGACAGAGGATGTTGTAAAGTTCAGGACATTCATTATCTAGCATTCCTCATACTTTTCTTGGCATCTTTACTATCATCTTTGTCGCATTTTAAAATATTGGAATGTGCAAAGGCTTACTCCATTTTTTAATCTTTTATATATAAAAAGGGTGGACTAATTTACATTTTCACCACAGTGTGGAAAGGTTCCTTTATCCCCACATGCTCTCCAACACTTGTTGTTTTTATCCTTTCTAATGTATGACATTATCATAATTGTAAATTTATATTTCACTGTTGTCTTTATGTGCATTTTTCTAATATTTAATGAATGTTAGCATTTTTTTCATGTGTTTGTTGGCACTCTGGATCTCTTATTGAGTGAAGATTCTGTCCATTTCTCAATGGGAATGTTTGTTTCTTGCAACTTAGTTCAATGATCTCTTTTTTTAAAAAATTTTTTATTTAAGAAAAGATTAATGAATAAAAACATAAGGTAGGAGGGGTACAACTCCACACAATTCCCACCAATGATCTCTTTTTAAAAAATATTTATTTATTATTTATTCCTTTTTGTTGCACTTGTTGTTTCATTGTTGTAGTTATGATTGATGTCGTCGTTGTTGGATAGGACAAAGAGAAATGGAGAGAGGAGAGGAAAACAGAGAGGGGGAGAGAAAGATAGACACCTGCAAACCTGCTTCACCGCCTGTGAAGCAACTCCCCTGCAGGTAGGGAGCCCGGGGCTCCAACCAGGATCCTTTGGCTGGTCCTTGCGCTTTGTACCACCTGCGCTTAACCCGCTGTGCAACCACGCGACTCCCTCAATGATCTCTTTTTAAAAATGTTTTATTAGTGATTTGCAAAATTATAAGATAATAGTGGCATAATTCCACACCATTCCCACCACCAGAGTTCGGTGTTCCGATTCCTTTCTAGCAGAAACTGCATTAGTTCTCCCAAGGTCACAGATAGGGATTGACTATATTTATTTTTATTGTGTTTAATTATATTTTATTATTTATTTATTTATTTATTTATTACCACCAGAGTTATTGCTGGGGCTTGGTGACTGCACTATGAATCCACTGCTCCTGGAAGCAATTTTCCCCATTTTGTTGCCCTTGCTGTTGTTATTGCTGTTGTTATTGTTGGATAGGACAGAAAGAAATCGAGAGAGGAAAGGAAGACAGAGAAGAGGAGAGAAAGACAGACACCTACACACCTGCTTCACCGCTTGTGAAGTGACCCCCCTGCAGGTGGGGAGCCGGGGACTCCAACTGGGATCCTTGCACTGGTCCTTGCACTTCACGCCATGTGAGCTTAACCTGCTGTGCTACTGCCAGGCCCCTGAATTGTTTTTACTTATTGGATAAAGACAGCCATATATCTAGAAGGTAGGGGGAGCTAGAGAAGGAGAGAGAAGGAGAGAGAGGGTGAGGGAGAGAGAGAAGCCTGTGGCTCTGCTTTACCACTCACAAAGCCTTCCTCCTGCAGGTGGGAGACCAGGGGTTCAAGCCCAGTCCTTGCACACTGTACCATGCGTGGCTCTCAACCAGGAGAAGGAAGAGGTTTGTGAATAAACTAACCAGGTTTACTTAGCTGTAGTAAATTATCATGTGTATGGAAAAGGACCAGAAATCAGAAGATGCATCTACTAGCAGATTGAGGCTGACTTCCTCCTTTTCAAAACAGATATTAATATCGGCTCTAAATTCTGTGATTATAAAATGATATGGTTATGGAAATGCACTGTAGTTTCTGAAATGCTACAAGAATGCAAGAAATTAGTTTAGGACACCAGCAGTAAGAAATGACCCAGTAGGGGATATGATGCTATCAACTATCAATAAAACGGCAATTCTTATTTTTCTAGAGGTTTATTATTGATGATTAGGGAGTGGCGGAATGATGTTAAACCACCATGATTTGATGGGTTACTGTGGTCTATGGTGCATAAGAGATTAAGACAACTGGATTGAAATATATATATATTTTCTATGTGCAGTTTAGAGTCTGCTCCCTGTAACTCCTTGGGGCTATAATGTGAAGTGGAGGAGGGACTGAAGGCGTAAGTAGGTTTCAGGAATCTGTGTGCAAAGCAAATAGCATCTGGTCAGTCACTTTGGTGGGTATGAATTCCAGGAAAGGGATCACCAGAGACTCCATGATAAGCACCTTGGTAATGTTATAAATGTGAAAGGCAAAAGATGACAGAGCAACACAGCAAAACAAAAGGTTCAGGCTGAACTGAGGCTTAGAGGTTCAACCTATCCCCAATTTGCCTAATAGGAGTGACAAATTCCAGTAAAGCTCCAGAAAATATGGGAGATCAAAATGTCTCAATTATGTCTGCATCCAGGTCTTACTACTTTTATCCGTGACAGTCTCAACCCCCCCCCGCCCCCATTTTTAACCTCCTGTTGCAATTTAAGTCTGTCTCCTTTTTTATAGTGGTCATAAAATTATTCAGTCTCTTTTTAAAATACAGCCACTGCATTTGATTCTCTGATCTCCTGCAGCACCTAATTCCACTGTGTGCAGAAGTATTTCATTTTATTGCTGCACCATTCATATAAGTACTTTTTCTCATATTGTGCAATGGCATTTTAAGCTTGGAATTGATAACTTTGTTCCCCCTGTACATTTCCTAATCTTAAATGGTGCAATTAAGTTTCTTTCTAACTATGCTCATTGTCAGGCTGGAGAAACCAGTTTTTATAATCTTTCATTGTATGTCAGTCCTGCCAGACACCTTACCCCACTCAGGGGTCTAATCTAGACCTTTCCACTAAGCATGCTGCGTCTTACCCTGTAATCACCACCAGGCAGCAATTGTGAGATACTTTGAAAACTGTGAGGTCATTACCTGACACGATCTTACATTTAAGCAATGCTTTTATCCCTGAAGAGATTCGTTGTTCTTCAGCAACAATCTCAACACTCCAGATGTCAGCCACACTGAGCATGTCAGTCAGTGTGTGTCTGTGTGCTTCTTCTTGAAAGGGACTCGCTCCATCTTTGTGCCCCCACAAGGCAGAAGTTGTGAGGAGCCATAGAAGAGTCTTTGGGTTTTCCTGGAAAGAAGCTGGGAATGTGTTTGCTTTTGCTGCAGGCAGGTCATTTAGGGTGGCCAACCAAAAGCCAAATAATAAAGCCAAATAAAATAAAGCAGAACACTGAGCAGTAGCTAGAGGCGAAGGAAAGTGTCAGTCTAGGCTTTTGTTATGGCTGTGTTTTTAGCATCAGTGAATGTAAGAAGCCTTGAACTGGCACAAGGATGATGCTGTGTAATTTGAAGCAAGCAAAGCACAAATTCTGGTTGGTAGAAAAATATCTGTAGGTTTTAGTATTTCTGCACACCTTTCTTTTATAAAGACAATAAATCCTTCTAGGGGATTTGCCTCTTATTATTTTACTATTTATAGCTCTTTGAGGTGTCCCTGTGGCTGCTACATCAGGGATGGTTTCACCAGTTCTGTTGTGAACTAGCAACGGAGGGGGACTTGTATTTTGGAAGACAGTAAGACTGCCTTATGGTACTCAATCCCAATGCTTTAGGTATCATGCAAGTCACAGACATTTCTGACTATGAAAGATGTAAAACAAAGGTGTTTTAACTGACCATTCATTTCAGATGTGCTAAGTTTCAGAAATGGAGGTGGACTTAACGGAGGTCACACAAAGTCAATGCTAGACTCTAAAATACAGGGCTAGGGTAAGGGGGAGATCCAGTAGACTCTTTATCAATCCTTATCTATTTTCAGCTTGCATTCCAAACTTAAGGGAGTGGTAGGTAAGCTAAATAGTTGTGATAAATAATACTCCAGTGCAATATTTAAGCAACAGTTCTAAAAGCACAAATGAGCAAAACATCACATTTTAGTAAACAGTACCAATGTAATTTCTTTTGCTTCTCAGGCTCCAACATAGTTTGGTATGGTAGTTCTGCAAAAGAGCAGACTTCATTGCGTAACTGCTGTGATTTGATAATGTCTAACTGCTCTCCTCTGGGTTAAGATTTATTCTCTGACACATTTCTTTCTTTTTTTTTAACTTTTTTATATTTATTTTCCCTTTTGTTGCCTTTGTTGTTTTACATTGTTGTTGTAGTTGTTATTGTTGTTGTTATTGATGTCGTCGTCATTAGGACAGAGAGAAATGGAGAGAGGAGGGGAAGACAGAGAGGGGGAGAGAAAGATAGACACCTGCAGACTTGCTTCACCGCCTGTGAAGCGACTCCCCTGCAGGTGGGTAGCCAGGGCTCAAACCGGGATCCTTACACAGGTCCTTGGTGCTTCGCAGCACGTGAGCTTAACCAGCTGCACTACCGACAGACTCCCTCTCTGACACATTTCTTAGCAATGTATGTATGTATGTTTCCAAAACACCAGTGAATATTGGATATTACTTTGCTTTCAGTGGACATCAAATTCCTATTGACATCATTCAAAATAGTACTCAGTAGATTGGCAATGATCCCATTTTGTGTGCTTTCTCTCAAACTCAGATATAATAGAGTGGTGATATACATATATGCACATATAGAGATGATATAGGTGTAGGTATAGGTGTGTAGTGTGTTTGTAGGTGTGTAGTGTGTTTGTATATGGCTCCAGAGTCTTGCACATGAGCAATCCCTTTACTGTTGGGTTTACTTTTTGATTCTTTTTATTTAAGAGAGCTAGATACAGAGACACAGAAAGAAGAAGAGACACCATAGCTCTACTCTGCCACTTGTGGTTCTTCTGCTTATGATACTGCCATGTGGTGCCACAACTTGAATTGGAGTGAGCTCTCTTCCTGTCCCCGCTGGACGTAAATGTTGAAAGCACAGACAAAAGGAGGAAGAAGAAGAAAAAATTCTAAGGAATTTTTATGAATTATTGTTACTCAAAACTGGAAAAAAATTCTATAGAACTCGACAGTTAAGGGTCATTTGTGGTCCTGGTTTGTTTACACATTATTATATAGTGGAAATTCTCAGAAATTTATTTCTGGGGAATCTTTTTTGTTTCTTACCCCCAACTAGGCCTAAATACCTATACAACTCCTCTGATCCCAGTGGTCATCTCTCTCTCTCTCTCTGTCTCTCTATCTTTCCCTCTCTCTTTCACTAGAAGATGAGAAACATAGGGAAAGTGAGAAGAAGAGAGGAGAGAGAAAGAGAAAGACCTGCAATACTGTTCCACCACTTGTAAAAATCCTTTTGCTCATGGGGACCAGGGACTTGAACTCTGTCTTTGAAAATAGTAATATGTGTACTCTATCATGTGAGCCATGACTACCCCTGCCACCCCTGCATCATTTTTGTTTTCTTAGCACAGTCAAAATTGAAAGTAGTTAAAAAATGGCAGGGTAGGGCTAATTCACAGGTTAACTAAACTGCAGATGTATTTTATCCCTGAAGAAAAGTGAATTATTCTCTTTCATCTGAATGATACAGATTTAACTCATCCAATTATAGAATCAGGATGGGGAGCCTTATTTACCTTGTTTTTTCATGAGTGTAAGTATTTTCAGGTTGATAACCAAGACACTGGGCTTATGGATGAACACAGATACCCCACATGTTATCTTCACCCAATAATTAAATACAAGTTTGGCTTTTTAGCAAAACTAAGTAACTGAGAGGTCGTAAAAGTGTAGTTTGGGGGGCAATGCGGTGGCGCACTTGGCTAAGCATTCATACTACAGTGTTCAAGGACGGGGGCCCAAGCCCCTGGCCCCTATAGGCAGGGAGAAAGCTTCACAAGTGATGAAGCAGGGACGCAGGTGTCTCTCTTTCTTTCTCCATCTCTGTCTCCCCCGCCTCTCAATTTCTCTGTCTCTATCCAATAATAAATAAATTAATTAATTAATTAAAAAAATTATATTCATTTATTTTCCCTTTTATTGCCCTTGTTGTTTCTTATTGTTGCTGTAGTTATTATTTTTGTTGTCATTGATGTCGTCATTGTTAGGACAGAGAGAAATGGAGAGAGGAGGGGAAAACAGAGAGGGAGAGAGAAAGATAGATACTTGCAGACCTGCTTCACCGCCTGTGAATCGATTCCCCTGCAGGCGGGGAGCCGGGGCCTCAAACCGGGATCCTTACGCAGGTCCTTACCCTTCGTGCCACATGCGCTTAACCTACTGCGCTACCGCCTGGCTCCCAATTAATATTTTTTAAAAAGTGTAGTTTGGTAGATGAATTTCCAATAAAAGACAGAGTTACTTGTGAAAAACCAATTTGGAAGTTCAAATGATAGCAATCTACTTGATTAAGACCACTACCAAAAATAATTTCCCCTACATGTGATGGGCTTATATCCCAATAAATTCATTTGGAATTAAAATATCATAAACTGTGGCTGGGAGAGAGCTCACCTGAGTGAGTACAGGACTTTCCATGTGTGACGTTTAGTACCCTGTAGGAGTGTCACGGTGCCAGGGAAAGCTCTGGTGCTGTGGTGCTTCAACTCCTCTTTCTCTTTCTCCTTCTCCTTCTCTTCCTACCCCTTCTCCTCCTCCTTCCCTCTGTCTGTCTATCTGTCTACCTATCTGTCTATCTATCTATCTAAAATAAAGTTGATCTATAAGGCATGAAATCACACATACATACAACCCGGGAGCTACCAAGAATGTATATATTATAACTACAAATGCATTTACTGCCAATCAAAACAACGAGATATTACACTATACCTGTTAGAATTATTATTATCCAGATGACAAGAAACAACAGTTTTTTTGCTAAGGATGCAGAGAAGAAAGGAATTTGTACACACTATTCTTGGAAACGTAAATTGACACAGCTATAATAGAAAATATTGTGAAAGTAATTTAAAAATTAGGAGATATACAGTATGGTCCAGCTGTCCCACTGCTGAGTATTTATCTGTAGAATAGGAAAAAATGAAAAATTTTAATTCAAAGGGATAAATGAACTCCCCTGTTTATCAGTGCCTTATTCAAAATAACAAAGAAAGAGTTGGAAGTAGCCTAAGTATTTACCAACAGAAGAGTGAGTAAAGATGTGGTAAATATATGTAGTAGACCACTATTCATCCATAAAGAGTCAGTCTACAATTTGTTGTAACGTAAATATGCACATAGGTCTTATGCTAAGTGAGATATACCAAAAAATACTATGATTTTACTCATTTGTAGTAAAGCAATAAAGCAAAGGAATGAACAAAACAAGACAAAGCCAAAACAAATGTTTAGGTTACAAGAACCAGAAGGAAAAAAAGGAAACAGGATATTGATTTGGGTAAAACAAGTCATTTATATGGTGATGATGGAAATTAGACAGTTGATGACAAGCATAATGTAGTTTATACAGATATTGATATACATATGTCTGCACACATGAAGATACAGAATAGTATAAGATGGTCTTACTTTAATAAAAATAAAATGGGGCGGAGATAGATAGCATAATGGTTATGTAAAGAGACTGTCATGCGTGAGGCTCCAAAGTCCCAGATTCAAACCCCCGCACCACCATAAGCCAGAGCTGAGTAGTGCTCTGGTCAAAAACAGAAGAAGAAGGGGAAGAGGAAGGGGAAAAGGAGAAAGAGGAAGGAGGAAGAGGAGGAGGAGAAGGAGGAGAAGGAGGAGAAGGAGGAGAAGGAGAAGAAGGAGGAGGAGGAGAAGGAAAAGGAAGAAGAAAAATTATAAAATTGATAAAGGGCATTTAATACATACCTAACCTACGAAACATTATATAGCTTAGCCTAGCCTACTATTAAAATGCTTAGAACACTTAACTGATTAGCCTACAGTTAGGCAAAACCATCTAGCAATAAGTCCTATATTATAATAAAGTGTTGAATCTCTCGTGTAATTTAGTGAATGTGATACTAAACATTAGAACGTAAAAGTCCATAGAATAGCAACTGTTTGTTCTCACAGCTGCTTGGCTGATTCTCTCTTACACTCTCTTGGCTGACATCTCACTGTCACTGCCCAGCAGTATGACAGAGTTCATACTGTGTGTCACTAGCCTGGGAAAAGATCAAAGATCACAATTTGAAGTACAGTTTTTACTAAGTGAATATTGCTTTTGCACTACTGTAAGGTCAAAAAATGATTTGTTCAGCCATCATGTCAGAACAGCCTAAGTCAGGAACCATCAGCAATTACCAGTTATTTCAAAGGTTATGGCATCAGCACACCTCAAAGAAGATTAGGTTCAGCTCTTAAATGTAAAACAAATGAAACAGAATAAAACAAAATTAGCAGTGATTTAGACAAGATAAAATATTTCTATTTTTATGGAAAAGTATAAGTTCAGAGCTGTTGTGGTACCAGTACTCAGATTTCTTGTTTTGTTTGACCATTTTTGGCTTCCATTTTTAAAGGTTACTTTATGGTCTGAAGTGGTTAGTTGAACTTCTGTTATCACCTTAGTGTTATAGACAATAGCAAGAAGAAACAAGAATGAGCAAGGTAAAAGGTGAATGTTACCTAAATATAAACAAACAAACAAACAAACAAAAACCTATTTCTTATCAAAGACTGAATCACCATATTTAAAGGGATGAATTTTCATCAATAGTAACCCAATTATTCAGTCACTAAGAGGTTGAAAACTTAAATACATTACATTTTGTATCCTACCATTTATTTCTTTGATAAACCTTATATTCTTATCTGATTTCTGTATTAGCATTAGCACAAAATTATGCTGAAGTTCTGTTTCTTAATGATTATCTATTGATATTTTATTATTTTCTGGTTTTTAATATGTTTCTCTAGATAAAATTAGGTGTGAACCTACTCACTACTGCATTATAATTCACTATCATAATTTTATTCCCTTCTTAACTTGTAGAATATTTTAGTAGACTCCAAAACAATGTGTAACAATGTGATATATATATATATATATATATATATATATATATATATTCACATTAGGCATGAAGTTAACATCACTTAAGAGCCTTCTATCAATATAATATAATATCATGTTTAAATTAGTGTTGTGTTTATTTTTAAGAGCTTATTTGTTCCTACCTAGAGGAGTATATATGTTTTTTACAATAGTTGACATTAGCAAATTTGACATTTATTATTCCAACATTTACTTAGTGAGTCAAATGCCATAATTAATGTCAGAAAACACAAAACATTTCCTAAATAATTTAAATAATATCACTCTTGAAAATACTAATATTAATTTGAGCCTTATGGCTGCTAACCTGGAAGCTGAGTTGATTCTATTGAATGGATAGGAAATCTAGCAAATTACTCAACATTTATATCTCAATCAATGAATTTTGCGATATTGAGGATGGTAGTGTTTTGAAAATGTGTCCACTAAAATGAGGAAAATAGAAAATATTAGATCCGTTTCAAGGAGGTCAAGTGCTTGTGTAAGGTTTAGAAACAGGAAGGTGGGGAGTTGGGTGGTAGTGCAGCGGGTTAAGCGCAGGTGGCACAAAACGCAAGGGCCGGCGGAAGGATCTTGGTTCGAGCCTCTGACTCCCCACCTGCAGGGAAGTCCCTTCACAGGCAGTGTAGCAGGTCTGCAGGTGTCTATCTTTGTCTCCCCCTCTCTGTCTTCCCCTTCTCTCTCCATTTCTCTCTGTCCTTTCTAACAATGATGACAACAGTAATAAGTACAACAACAATAAAAAATAACAAGGGCAACAAAAGGGAAAATAAATAAAAGAAAAAAAGAAGAAACAGGAGAGTGAATTATAGAAGCTGCATATTTAAGAAAACTTGTCTGATTAGGTAAATAAATGGTGAATATAATATTTTTGGAGTCTGGCAATCTTACTTCATGGTTTAAATATTCATTTACTAAATACTAATGGCATAATTGTTAATGGGGTTAGTGATATTACTAGGGATATGGCAACAGATTTCTTGCTTTGAACCTGACTTAAATCATTATTTTGGTTAGCACATGGAAAGAGTCTGTTCTGTACTATTTGTTCAGTGTATTCCTGCATAATTATTGGTAATTAGTAAATAGGTAGGAGGTGGAACAAGTAAATAGAATCAATTAATACTGAGACAACCTCAATTTATCATAAAGTGCTATTATGTGTGTTTCCTGTGTTGGATTTCTAGTTTCTAGGGCCCTAGCTCTGCTACCCCTTACAACTTTCCCTAGATAAAAGTCATGAATCTCTGTCAAGCTACTGATACCCAAATATAAGTGGCTATATTTTAATTTAAATCCCTTTGATAAAGGTAGGACCCGTGCTTCTTAATGCTATATTTATAGGCTGTAAATTGTGACATTGCATTCAAGATTAATGAAGTGAGACCAGAGAGCCTTTTGTCTTGCATAAATAAAAAGTAATCCCAAAGTTAGATTTTAAGGGTAGTCCATGAAACTCAGCAAGCTTCTTTTATCTTTTGTATCTTATTAATGTCCCTCTGGATAATTGCTGCTACATAAGCTGAATTTATCTGCCAGTGAGAAAGCACTAAATCAATAGAATTGGCCAAAAGAAAGCAAGCTTATGATGTGCTTGACTGTAGAATTTATTGCCTAAGTTGATGACAAGTAAGTAAATAATACTGAAGTACAGTCAGCCTGCAGCATACGCTAGGAGGATGAGAAGCACAGAAAGCAAAGTGATCTGAGCAAACTTTGATACAATTATTAATTGTTGTGATTCTTACTCAGTTGGCAGTGTCAGTTCAAGCACATAGAAACATATTAGTACTTCTACTAGGACTTTGGTTCTGATTTTGCACTTTTGTGTCTCTTGCTTTTCTTTGGATTAAATATGTGTAAGCTTTGTGTAATCATTGTGACATTAGATAGTTTTGTGGTTTAAAATAGTTCATTTAGGGGCCAGTAGGTGGCTCAATCAGTGGAGCATGCAGGTTACTATACATTTCAGCCTGGGCTACAGAGATCAAGAAGGCTGCAGGAGTCTCTTTCTCTCTCCATTTCTCTCCCCTTCTCACTTTATTTCTGTCTCTATCATAATTTACTCCCAAAAATGCTAATTGGAGGCTGTCTTTTATATCTTTGCAACATCAAACTTGTACTATTTGCAAAGTAAATAGGGAACTTACAACTCAGTAAAGCAGCACAGGTTTTTTTTTTTTCCCTCCAGGAGGAAAACCTTTACAATCTGACAATGCCTTAAGCAAGGTTTTTGATAAATTCTTGACAAAATAGGTGCAGTAGTAATTCCAAGGAAAGTCTTTCTTAAAGCACCATGAATATGCAGGGTCAAAAATTTCTATTCCTTCTTTATTTCAAGTATACTTCTTCACCTCTGAACACTTTTCATTGCTTAAGGGACTTTATACAAATGCTTCCTAGTGTTTTTATTTATTTTTTTCCTTTATTTCTTTCACAGAGTTTCCTTCTCAGAAAATATATTGTCCTGAGGGAATGCTTGGAGATCCATGGTTCTGTTGGGAAAAGGACTGTGCAGTGAACGCAAACTTCATGATAGCTTGTCAGTTGACAAGGCCAAAAAACACTTCTAGAAAAAGCACATTTCTGACATTTTATTAACTTTTCTTTGCCAGGGAATTAGAGATTTCACACATGAAGCCAAAGGATATCATTAGGTCTCTCTCTCTCTCTCTCTCTCTCTCTCTCTCTCTCTCTCTCTCTCTCTCACACACACACACACACACACACACACACAGATCTTCACACACACAGATCTTCACACACACACACAAATCTAACTGAAGATACAATTATAATAATAAGTGTAATTTGCTACCTCTTGCCAGTGTCTGTTAGTGGCCACTTTGCTGCAGATTATCATTTTTATTGCCAGTGGGAGTCAGTGATAGGCACAGAATTATTGCCTGTTAATGACACCATTACTGGGTGTCACTACTATATTTGGACTGGGGGCTATTTGTAACTTGTTTGATTCCCAGCACAGAGCTGTAACTGAACAGACTATTCTAAATGTGCACATTTGTTATCCAGATACCATAGATCAGGGTCAGCTGGGAACCAACAGACAGTACATTAGGGGCTGCTGTAAACTCATGTTGAGTTATGTCTGTGCGCTCAACCTAACACCATTTACTCTTGGCATTTTCAGATGACACCCTCTGTACTGGTAATTTGTACATATCTGTGATTGAAAGTAGGTCCAGTAAAGGAAGCCATATGGTTTGCTGTTCAAGACTGATGCATTTGTGAGGTAACAGATGCAAAGTTGAGCACACCTGGAATTCAGAGGCAGAAGCCCTGACAGAGCAATCTATTGTGTAACATCATATATGCCTGAGGATTTGTGGGATGAAATCCCTACAGAAATAACCTGCCTTAATATAATCCATATATTAATATATTACCTATACTAACTGTTGAGTATGCATTTTTCATGGCTGGCTACAGGTATTTGTATTAGGTTTTTGTGGTGACTGGATAAATGTGGTAGCAAATATTGTATTGGAAATACTAAAAACAGAATAGGTAATATTTGAAGATCATGTAGTCCCTAAATTGTAGTGTTTTGCATTGTTGGAGTAAGGTCTTTGTAAATATAGAAAGTGCCCTTATGGTGAGTGAGCTTTATATATCTAGCCTAAATGTAGTATCCTGTGTGTTTGTTCCTTTGTCCCCACATCCTCTCCAACATTTGTTGCTGTCACCTTCTCTGATGTATGACATTCTCACAGGAGTGAAGTAGTATCTCATTGTTGTCTTTATTTGCATTTCTCTGACAATCAGTGACTTGGAGCATTTTCCCATGTGTTGGCCTTTTGGATCTCTTCTGTTGTGAATATTCTGTTCATATCCTTTCCCCATTTTTTGGAGAGGGTCATTTGTTTTCTTTATTTTTTAATTTCTTTATTGGGAGATTAATGTTTTACAGTCGACAGTAAATACAATCCTTTGTACATGCAAACATTTCCCAGTTTTCCATATAACAATACACCCTCCACTAGGCCCTCTGCCATCATGTTCCAGGACCTGAACCCTCACCCCTACCCACCCCAGAATCTTTTACTTTGGTGCAATACACCAACTCCAATCCGAGTTCTGTTTAGTGTTTTCCCTTCTGGTCTTGTTTTTCAACTTATGCCTGTGAGCTCGTCCCATATTCATCCTTCTGTTTCTGACTTATCTCACTTAACAGGGATCATTTATTTTGTTGATTCAGCACTTCTTATGTGTGGTCCATGGTTCTCAAAAGAAGTTTGTGAGTGGACTTTCAGAATATAGCATTTATGAATTTGTGGCATTTTGCCTATTCATTTTTAATGTTTTTAAGTTTGTAACCATTTGTCATATTTTAAAAATTTTTATTGGAGATTTAATAGTGATTTGCACAATTATAAGATAATAGGGGTACAGTCCCACATCATTCCCACCACCTAGGTTCTGTGCTCTCACACCTCCAATAATAATCACCACAGTTAGCCCATGGTCTTAAGACAAGCTCATGTGTTTCAATTTTCTCTATTTCAAACATGAGTGAAATCATCCAGTAGTTGTCCTTGACTTCCTTTACTTACTTCACTAAGTATAATCAGGTTCAGTTCTTTTCATTTTGTCCCAAAGGACATAATACCAATTTTTAAAATACTAAATAGTACTCTACTCATTTTATGTCTCATAACTCATTTATCCAGTCATCTGTCAATGGGCATTTAGGTTGTTCCATGTTTTAGCTTTTGTGAGTAATGCAGCTATAAACATGGGGATGCATATGTCCCTTCAAATTAGTGTTTTCATAGCGTTTGGATAAATGCCTAGGAGTGATGTTGCTGGATCAGAAGTTATTTCCATCTGTATTTGCTTAAAGAGTCTCCACAATGACTGTTGTATTAATTAGTTTGTATTCCCACCAGCAGTGCAAATAGAGTTCCTCTTTCACCACAACCTCTCCAACACTTGTTTTCTGTTTTGTTAATGAAGGCCATTCTCACAGGTATGAGATGGAATCTCACTCTAGTTTAAATTGGCATTTCTCTAATGATGAGTGGAGCATTTACATGTTTGTGTATACCCCATGTGCATTTCTCTTTAGAAAATTGTCTATTCATATCTTCTGCCCACTTTCTTAGTTATTTTTCTCTTTGTTGAGCTGTATGAGTTCTTTGTAAATGTTTTATATTGATCACTAGTCAAATGTGCAGTTATCTTCTTCCAACTGCGGTTGTTTGTTTAGACTTGTGGAATTTTCTTTTGATGTATAGAAGCTTTTTAATTTGACGTGGTCCTATTTATTTAATCTTATTTTAAGTTTCCATTGCCCATGGAGTTGAGTCTCCAAATGAATCTTCTATGTGGAGGTCCTGAAGTGTTTCATAAAAATATTCTTTATGTATTTTATAGCCTTAACTATGATGTCCAGGTCTTTGACCCACTTTGAGCTAATTTTGGTGTATGGCATTAAGTAGTGGTCTAGTTTAATTTTTATTTTTTAAATATATTTATTTAATTTACTGGAAAGAGACAGCCAGAAATACAGAGGGAAGGAGATGACAGAGAGGAAGAGAGACAGAGAGACACCAGCAGCACTGCTTTATCACTCGCTAAAGCTTTCCCCCTGCAGGTGGGAACCAGGGACTTGAACCCAGGTCTTTGAGCACTGTAATGTTTGTGCTCAACCAGGTGCACCACCACTCAGTCCCTAGTTTCATTTTTCTACATGTGACTGTCCACTTCTTCCAGCACCATTTGAAGAGACTTTCTTTTCCCCATTGGACAATGTTGGCTACTTTTTTACCTATTAGGTGCCTATATAAGTGTGGGTCTAGTTGTGGAATCTCTATCATGTTCCATTTTTAGTGGAGAGAATTATGTGTATTTATTATTAGACTTCCAAAGGCATCTATATTTCAAGAAGTGGTTCATACTGTTTTGTGTCGCTTGGCGCTGCAGAGAAGAGAGAGAGGAGGTCCGGAGCAAAGAGGGAACACAAATCTTTATTTGTGCTGGCACCTCAGAGTTGGGTGCGAGAGAAACAGGTTGAGCCACGTGGAGCTAGCGAAAATGGCTGCCTCATGCAGTAACCTTTCCTGCGTCTAAACACTGAAGTGGAGCGCTGGCAAGAGAGGTGAAATGCTGGCAAGAGAGGTGAAGCGCTGGCAAGAGAGGTGAAGCGCCAGCAAGAGAGAGGTGAAGCGCCAGCAAGAGAGAGGTGAAGCGCTGGCAAGAGAGGTGAAGCACCAACAAGAGAGCAAGGTGCGGGAGAAGAAGGGCTTTTATAGGAGCAGCTTTTGTGAGAATGGGAAGAGGGAGGAGTAACCATAGCACTCCAGGATAGGATAATAACTCTTGTGAGAATGGGAGGGAGGAGGAGTAACCAAAGCACTCCAAATATCAAGGGGAAATAGACAATGCCCTGAGGGCACAACATGGCGGAACAGGCACTCCGAGAATGTCCCAACTCTTGTGGGAACTAGCAATAGCCCAAGGGGACAACACGGCAAACTTCCCAGCAGTTTTGCTTCCTGCGCTTAACCGGCTGCACTATCTCCCAACTCCCCTATTGTTCTTATTTTTAATCAGGAGAGTAAAATAGTTGGAAGTGAACTAATTCTTGATCTTTTATAACAGGATATGGATAAATATTGCTGTACTTAGTACATATAATTAAATAATGATTCCAACTTGTAATTTTTTTTAATTTCTTAATTGGGGAATTAATGTTTTACATTCAACAGTAAATACAATAGTTTGTACATGCATAACATTCCCCAGATTCCCATATAACAATACAACCCCCACTAGGTCCTCTGTCAGCCTTCTTGGATCTGTATTCTCCCCACACACCCACCCCAGAGTCTTTTACTTTGGTGTGACACACCAATTCCATTTCAGGTTCTACTTGTGTTTTCTTTTCTGATCTTGTTTTTCAACTTCTGCCTGAGAGTGTGATCATCCCATATTCATCCTTCTGTTTCTGACTTATTTCACTTAACATGAATGTTTCAAGGTCCATCCAAGATCGGCTGAAAATGGTGAAGACACCATTTTTTATACCTGAGTAGTATTCCACTATTTAGATATACCACAACTTGCTCAGCCACTCATCTGTTGTTGGACACCTCGGTTGCTTCCAGGTTTTGGCTATTACAAATTGTGCTGTCAAGAACACATGTGTACACAGATCTTTTTGGATGGATGTGTTGGGTTCCCTAGGATATATCCCCAGGAGAGGAATTCAGGATCATAGGGTAGATCCATTTCTAGCCTTCTGAGAGTTCTCCAGACTGTTCTCCACAGAGGTTAGACCAATTTACATTCCGACCAGCAGTGTAGGAGGGTTCCTTTGACTGCACAACCTCTCCAGCATTTCTTGCAGTTACCATTTCAGATGTATGAAATTCTCACAGGAGTGAAGTGTTATCTCATTGTTGTCTTTATTTATATTTCTCTGAGAGTTGGAGAGAGTTGGAGCATTTTTTCAAGAGAAAGAAATCAAAGGAATACAGATTGGAAGGGAAGAAGTCAAGCTCTCACTATTTGCAGATGATATGATAGTATACATAGAAAGACCTAAAGAATCCAGCAGAAAATTACTGGAAGTTATTAGGCTATATAGCAAGGTATCAGGCTACAAAATAAATGTACAAAAATCAGTGGCATTTCTTTATGCAAACACTAAATCTGAAGAAGAAGACATCCAGAAATCACTCCCATTTACTGTTTCAGCAAAATCAATCAAATACCTAGGAATAAAGTTGACCAAAGAAGTGAAAGACTTGTATGCTGAAAACTATGAGTCGCTACTCAAGGAAATAGAAACTGATACCAAGAAATGGAAAGATATCCCATGCTCATGGATTGGAAGAATAAATATCATCAAAATGAATATTCTCCCCAGAGCCATATACAAATTTAATGCAATACCCATCAAAGTTCCACCAAGCTTCTTTAAGAGAATAGAACAAACACTACAATCATTTATCTGGAACCTGAAAACACCTAGAATTGCCAAAACCATCTTGAGGAAAAGAAACAGAAATGGAGGCATCACACTCCCAGACCATAAACTATATTATAAAGCCATCATCATCAAAACAGCATGGTACTGGAACAAAAATAGGCACACAGACCAGTGGAACAGAATTAAAAGCCCAGAAATAAATCCCAACACCTATGGGCATCTAATATTTGATAAGGGAGCCCAAAGGATTAAATGGAAAAAGGAGGCTGTCTTCAATAAATGGTGCTGGGAACCCCGTTTGGGTTGTAACATGCAGAAGAATGAATTTGAACCACTTTATCTCACCAGAAACAAAAATCAACTCCAAAGGGATCAAAGACCTAGATGTCAGACCAGAAACAATCAAATACTTAGAGGAAAACATTGGTAAAACACTTTCCCACCTACACCTCAAGGACATCTTTGATGAATCAAACCCAATCGCAAGGAAGCAGAAACAAACCAATGGGACTACATCAAATTGAAAAGCTTCTGCACATCCAAAGAAACTATTAAACAAACAGAGAGACCCCTCACAGAATGGGAGAAGATCTTCACATGCCTTACATCAGACAAGAAACTAATCACCAAAATATATAAAGAGCTCAGCAAACTTAGCACCAAAAAAGCAAATGACCCCATCCAAAAATGGGCAGAGGATATGAACAAAACATTCACTACAGAGAAGATCCAAAAGGCTAACAAACATATGAAAAACTGCTCTAGGTGACTGATTGTCAGAGAAATGCAAATTAAGACAACACTAAGATACCACCTCACTCCTGTAAGAATGGCATACATCAAAAAGGACAGCAGCAACAAATGCTGGAGAGGATGTGGGGACAGAGGAACCCTTTGACATTGCTGGTGGGAATGTAAATTGGTACAGCCTCTGTGGAGAGCAGTCTGGAAAACTCTCAGAAGGCTAGACATGGACCTTGCATATGATCCAGTAATTCCTCTCCTGGGGTTATTCCCCAAGGACTCCATAACACCCAACCAAAAAGAGGTGTGTACTCCTATGTTCACAGCAGCACAATTCATAATAGCTAAAACCTGGAAGCAACCCAGGTGCCCAACACCAGATGAGTGGCTGAGAAAGCTGTGGTATATATACACAATGGAATACTATGCAGCTATCAAGAACAATGAACCCACCTTTTCTGACCCATCTTGGACAGAGCTAGAAGGAATTATGTTAAGTGAACTAAGTCAGAAAGATAAAGATGAGTATGGTATGATCCCACTCATCAACAGAAGTTGAGTGAGAAGATCTGAAAGGGAAACTAAAAGCAGGACCTGATCAAATTGTAAGTAGGGCACCAAAGTAAAAACCCAGTGGTGGGGGGTAGACATGCAGATGATGTTAATTCTTCCTATCCATGAGCATGGAACATCTTTCCATTTTTTGATACCTCTTTCTATTTTCTTGAAGAATAATTCATAGTTTTCAGTGTGCATACCTTTCACATCCTTTGTTAACTTTATTTCTACATGTATATTAGGTTTTGCTGCTACAGTAAAGGGGATTGATTTCTGGATATCTTCTTCTAATTTAGTGTTCTCATAGAGGAATTCCACTAATTTTAATATATTGATTATGTAACCTGCCACTTTATTGTACTGTTTAACAATGTCAAGATTTTCTTACTGGAATCCTTAGAATATTCTGTTTGTACTATATCATTTGTAAATAGTGAAACTAACTTTTTGTCTGATCTTAATATCTTTAACTCCTCCCTCTTGCTTAATTGTTATAGGTAGGACTTCCTAGACTATGTTGAATAGTAATGGTGACAATGGGCAGCCTGGCCTTGTACCTGATCAGAAAGGAAGGCTCTTAGTTTTCATCATTGAGTATGATGTTGGCTGTAGGTTTGCTGTATATAGACTCAACAAATTTGAAGAACTTCCCATTTATTCCTATTTTTTAAATGGTTTTATCATGAACAAGTATTGGATCTTGTCCAAGGTTTTTTACTCTATCTATTGAAATAGTCATATGGTTTTTGTTTTTCCTTTTATTAACATGATAAATCAAATTTGTTTATTTATGTATGTTGAGCCAGCCTTGTATCCCTGGGATAAAAGCTCCTTGGTCATCATGTATAATCTTCTTAATGTACTGCTCTATTCAATTGACCAGGATTTTGTTGAATATCTTCGTGCCTGTGTTTATCAAGGATATTGATCTATAGTTTTATTTTTTAGTTGAATCACTATTTGCTTTTGTTATCAGGGTGGTAATTGACTTTTAGAAGGTCTTGGGGAGTATTCCTGTTTCTGAAATTTTGAAATAGCTTGAGGATTATAGCCAATAGATCCTTCTTCAAGACCTTATAGAATTCATTTGTAAAACCATCTGGGCCTGGCCGTTTGTTGTTGTTGGGAAGGTTTTTCAATTACTCTTTCAATTTCTTGAATTGAAAAATTGGATTTCTGTGGTTTCTATTGTGATTTATTCCTTTTCACTCATAATATGAATTAATTTGGGTTTTCTCTCTTGGTTTTTTTTTTTTAGTGATTCTGGCCAAGAGTTTGTCTTTTTTGATTATTCTTTCCAAGAATCAGTTCTTAACTTCACTAATCTTTCATATGGTTCTTTTGTTTTCAATGTTGTTAATTGCTACTCAAAAATTTGATATTCCACTCCTTCTGCTTACTTTGGGTTACCTTTGCTCTTTTTTATGTAAGTCCTTCAGCTGTCAGGTCAGGTTGCTTACTTGAGTTTTTTTGCTTCCTACTATGTGTCTCTATGACTATGAATTGCCCTCTTAGCAGTGCTTTAGCTGTGTCCCAGATATTTTCATAGCTTATGTATTCATTTTCATTAGTTTCCAGGAACATTTTAATTTCCTCATTAATTTCTTCTTTTACCCAATAGTTATTAAATAATGTGCTGTTGAGTACATCCATATTTTGGAGTTTGCTCTAGCCATCTGTTTGTTTCTGAGTTTTAATTTAACTCTACTTCAATCTAAGAAGATACTTGGGATGATTTTAATTCTTCTCTAGTTTTTGATGCTGTCTTTCTTCCCTAGCATATGATCTATACACGAATGTCACATGTGAATTTGAAAAGAATGCATATTTCACTCTTTTTGGAATGAAGAGCTCTAGAGATACCTAGTAGGTCTAAGATATCTACCTCTTCCCTTAATTATCTTGTTTCCTTATTTATTCTCTGCCTAGTTGATATATCAGTTTGAGAGAGTGAGGAGTTAAAGTCCCTTTCCTCAAGTGTCTAAGTAGCTATTTTACATATTTTTCTGCCCCCTCATTTGGGGCACAGAAGATTATTAATATGAGCTCTTCTAGTCTATCTAATCACCTAAGTATGATATAGTGACTATCTTTGTCTTTTATTGTTTTAATTATTTTGAAGTCCATTGTATAAGAGTATTAAAATGGCTGTTTCTGTTTTTTGTTTTGTTTTGTTTTCTCCATTGGCCTGTATGATAGTTTTCCATCCTTTCACTTTGAGCCTGGTTTTGTCTTGGTGAGTTGACTGTGTTTCCTGCAGTCAGCATATAGTTGGATCATGTTTTTTTTTTTTTAATACAAATGGCCACTCTGTCTTTTGATGGGTGAATTCATACCATTAGCATTTAATGTAATTACAAATTTGAAGTATTACTTTGCAATTATTTTATGTGGTTTTTGAGTGTTCTTGTGTGTGTTTGCTTTTATAAAAGTTCCTTTAGAACTTCCTGTAAGGCTGGTTTGGTAAATGATTGTGTCGGTTGCTCCTTTTCTGAGAATGTTTTTATTCCTTCCTACAATCTGAAGGAGAACCTAGTTGTATGGACTATTCTTTGTTGGGGTCCTTTCTCATTTAGCATACAATAAATATCTTGACATTGCCTTCTGGCTTTAAGGGTATCAGCTGAGACATCTGTATGTTATTCTTTGCTTTTTTCTCTTGTTGCTTTCAGCAACTTTTCTTTTCTGTTTTCAGTTTTTGTTTCCAGGGTTATCACTGGGGCTTGGTGCCTGCACTAAAATCAGCTGCTCCTGGCGGTTATTTTTTTCCCTTTTGTTGCCCTTGTTTTTACCTTTGTTGTGTTTATTATTGTTATTGTTGTTGTTGCCATTGTTGTTGTTGGATAAGACAGAGAAATGGAGAGGAGGGGAGACAGAGAGGGAGAGAGAAAGACCTGAAGATCTGTTTCACTGCCTGTGAAGCGACCCCCCTGCAGGTGGGGAGCTGGGGGCTCAAACCAGCAACTTTTCTTGATCTTTAGTCTTTGAAAGTTTAATTAAAATGTGCTTTGGTGTTTGAATTTTTTAGTATTCTCTGAGCTTCTTGTATCTTTGTTTCCCATTTTTCAGTTGGGGGAAGTTCCCTGCTATTATTTCATCAAATATGCATTCCTCTGTTTCCTCCTCTCCTTCTGGTAAGTTGATGATTCTAATGTTGTTTTGCTTTAAGTAATCACACATGTCCCTCGTGTTGTTTCATTATCTTTTAGCCTCTTCTCTAGGCCTGCCACTTTTTTGTTAGTTTTTCCTGCTTCATCTTCACTCTTGCTGATTGTTCAGTCTCTGCTGTTCTGCTTGGAAGACTCTCAACTGTATTTGCTAGTTCATTTATTTTGTCTTTTTTCTCAGCTACTGTAGCTTTTAGTTCATTTATTGTGTGACTTTGTCCTGAGTCCTTAGTTTGAGTTTTTATCTCTGCCATTGTTCTACTTTGCTGGACTATTGTGGCATTCACTTTGGCTAATCCTGCCATTAATTCATGTATTTTGGCACTTAGTTCTTTATTTTATTCTACGTCTTTTTTATTCCTAGTCTTCCTTGGAATCTCATCTGCTGATCTTCCCTTTCCACTGGGGTTTTCTTCCATGAACTTTATCACTTCGATGGCAAGCATGTGGACATTTTTTCAGGTTCCGCATCAAAGATTTTGATTATGTTTGGTTTATTAGAGTTTGTTTGTGTGTTTGTTTTTTCCCTTGGACTAGATTTTTTTTTTTTTGTCTCCCCATTCTGGCTATTACCAACACATTCAAGGTTACCCATTGGTCTCAAGAATAGGTGGTTGGCTAGTAGTGTTCATACCAAGAGGGGATTGCTTTTAGGGTAGACATAAAGTGGTCCTTGGGATGGCCAGTGTGATTGAAATTGTTCAGTAAGACATTGAGTGGGTCACTGGCCAGAGAAAGTTGCAGGCGTGTCCTTGGGATGGTCAGTGGCATGGAGTTCTGTCTAGATGGTAGGCCACCTGGCTGACTCAGGGTGGGGCATTTGAGGTCTGGAGGTGCATAGGAGTGGCTCAACAGTTCCTGGGTGCCTCTGTGTAGAAGGGATGCAACCTAATTGTCTTGGGGCCTGGTATGCAGAGTCTGGTGGTGCTAGAGGGAATGCAGTGACTCAGTGGGACCCAGTGTGAGTAGACCTGCTCTGACTTTATGGGACACACACCTAGGAGCTGGGATCCACACTGACCTAAAACTGTATAATGTAGAGGGCTAGCAGGGTTGGAGGGGGCATTGAGAGTGGCTGCTTTTGGGACCAGTGAATGTGCACTAAGGTTTTGGCATCTACACTCCCCAAACTACAGTGGAGCCTGGGGAGAGGCTACTGTGCTTTCCCTGGATGCAGAGGCTATAGCTGAGATGAGCACTCACCCACCCTGACACAGTAAAGTCTGGGAGGGGTGGGCTGGTCTGGCTCCCCTAGGTAAGCAGGGAGTTGGGAACTGCACTAGCCCACCTGAACACAGTGAAGGCTGGGTGGGGTAAGGGCGGGTAGACTCCTCTGGTTCCCCTAGCACCTCACTTGTCCATCCTAATAGAGTGAAGCCTGAGGCAGAGAGGCCACTCTAGCTTCCCTAGAAATGCTGAGTGTTGGACATTCGTCACACTCGCCTGCCCTAATATAGTGAGGCCTAGGAAGGAGAGGTCACTTTGGTTTTCCTGGATGTACACTTGGGAATTGGGATCTGCACTCTCCAGAATAGTCTTTGTGGGCTTCTGGATGAGTTTAGGGGTTGGAGTGGAGTTGAAGGGTCAGAGCCCTTCCCAGTGGTAGTATAAGAAGCCTGAGACCAGCTACCTTGCAGTGGAAAACCCACTCAGGGATCCACGCAAAGGTTATGACAGGTATACAGATGCAGGTGGCAATGCTAGGAATTAGGATCTGGGAACCAAATGGGGAGTTCCTTGGCTTATTTTTTTGTCTCCTTTATAGAGACCGTTGTATCTCTTTCTCTATCTTTGGGTTTTCTGTGCCTTGAGAATTATTTTTGCAGTTGTTGTTTTGTTTACTTCCTTTGGTTGCTGCTTCTCTTGTCTCCATTTCACAGAGAGCAATCCTTAGGTGCTAGAGGGTAGCCCTGTTCTTTCTTCTCCTCAGAACTAATATCTTAATATTTATAACAATATCCCTGTGGTAAATAAATTCAGTAAAGAAGTTCAACATTCCCTTTCACTGCAGTTTTTAAAGGAAAAAAAGTAATCCAGTGGCAATTTGTTAAAGTGTCACTGGCATAATTGCAAAATTATTCCCTTCCTTCCTCTTTTTCTTCTCTCTTTCTACTACTGAAATGATGCTTGTCTGGCAGTGGTAGATATTTTCACTCGTTATCCATTTGTTCTGTGCTTTGTTTTATAATATTGGGTTGCCAAAAAAAAGTCATGACTTATTTTTCTATGCAAAAATGTGTTGTGACTTTTCCAACAGTCCAACAGTTAGAAAACACTACTCAACTTTGTTAATCTTTTTAATGTATTTGGGGAATTTTGCTGATACTTTTTTTTTTTTGCCTTTATCTTCTTTGTCCTCAAATACTGAGAAAGCTAACATATGCATTTCTTTCTTACAATGTTATTAATGTTGCAAAGTGTACTCAGACTCTCTGACATATTCTGTAAATTGTAACTTTCTTATTTTTTCAGTGACACTGCAGTATGAACAACTTTATGTAGATATTTCCTATCATTTCTTATATACACGAATTCAAACACTTTCTTCTAGCCCATCATAGTAAATATAATCTTATAATCTTTTATTGATCTTTATTATGTTTCTACTGGTGAGACCTATACACTAACACCTTACGATAAATCTTAGTAGCTAATGGCTACTGATATGACAGGTTTAAAAATTACTCTTAGCCTTAATCAATGTTTCCTTGTGTATGGGTGTTTTGGAACTGCCAACTTCTATTTTTTTTATATTTGTATTTAATAATACACTTTAAAAAAGTATAGATGCTTACCTTTAAGCTTGCATATAAACAACATAACTCAGAGTAAACATTTTTGTTTAATAAGTTAATTTTAAATGAGTTGATCTAATTAGTTCTTTTTACTTTTATCCTTAGCTTTATTCAAGATGGTTCTTCAGAGGAGAGTCAGAATATTGTAGTTCATTGCATTATTGTTTCCAATTCTTCTCTCTTCATACTGTAGGCTCCTATATTAATGCCTTTTTCTAAGTAACTTTTTAGTACTACATGTAATCCACAAAGTGAAATGTAATTTTTACCATGTAATTTGCTTTGGACAATAAAAATGTGAAAGTAAGCAAATATAAAATTGTGTTGCTATTCTATATAGTATCATGCACTTTCTGTAATCTGTCCCAGGTAGTTTTGACCTCAAGATAATGAAAAACTATATAACATACTTGCATTGACTGGCAGTTGTAGTCCAGTGAAATTCAGAAGAATTTATATGAGAAAGTACAAGATTAACTAGTTGATAGGCCTATGGATAAAAAAAGCTTATTGCTATAATATATTGAGAACTTGGAATTGCTTTTCTGTAGCATTAGTACAGAAACAAATGACAAATTTAATCATTTTAAAAACTATGTTTCTTAGTTTCTGGTCCTATACATACAATTACTTAAAAAAAAACTGAAAGTAACTTTATAATAGTATATGTTACAGGAATGTCTAGAATTAAATTTAAACTTAATCTTTTAAGAAATAGGGAAGGTGTATAATTAGTTCCACTTTAAATATAATATACTTCAATATGAACAAAATAGAGCAATTGGGAGAGCTTGAGGATTATTGTTAAAACAAAAACATGTGAGCGGTGATTGATAATCTAGAGCAGGATGATGGTTATAGAAGTTATTCAAGATGTGTTTTGGAGAGACAGGCAGTGGTGGACTCCATTTGGCACACACATTACCATGCGTAAGGATTGGGGTTCACCTGGGTCCATGCTCCCAGAGGGCTAGAGAATGGGAAGGCTATCATGGGAGAGGGTGGGTTATGGGGATTGGGTGGTGGGAATTGTGTGGAGTTGTACCCCTCCTACCTTATGCTTTTGTTCACTAATCCTTTCTTAAATTAAAAATTTAAATAAAAAAAAAAAAAAAAAAAAAAAAAAAGGATTGGGGTTCAAGCCCCACCACACCCCACCTGCAGGTACTTGAGGTGTCTGTCTTACTCTTTCCCTTTCTACCTACCTCCACCCTTTCGATTTTTGTCTGTATGTCTGTCATACTTCACCCTTCAGTGAGAGGTATTTTGAATGTAGAAAAGACAGGAAGTGATTATTTGGATGTGAGGAGTGATCTAAAAAGAAAAATTGGAAACAAATTCTAGGTGTGTACAAGGTTGCTCATCAGTACTATTTTTTTAAAAAAAATTCTTTCTTTTTATGTTTTTATTGCTACCAGGATTATTACTGAGCTTCGGTGCTGGCACTGTCAATTCACCACTCAGATGGCCATTTTTCCCCCCTAATATATTTTTTTTATTACCTAGGACAGAGAGAAAACGAGTAAGAATGGGGAGATAGAGATAAGGAGAGAAAGATTCACTTGAAGTGGATCCCCCTGAAGGTGGGGAGCAGGGCTCAAACCCCTGTCCTTGCCCTTGGTAATATGTGCGCTTAACCCAGGTTTGCGGGTTCACTGCTGCCCAACCCCCACACCAGTAGTTTTGAGGGTTGGAAAGAAATCATCTTATTACCCTGGGTTATTCAAAGATAGACAACTAATCAAACAAGCAGAGTAGTAAGTACAACAGTAAAGGGAAATATATTAGCTGCAGATGCACTTTCTGCGTACATGGGAGGACCCGAAGATTCTGAAAAGTTTATATATTGTAGTCTGAGACATCTAATTAAGAACTTTGTAATGCAGTGGCCTTGGGAAGAAGAGGATCAAGAAGGTATAAGGACAATACAAGTTTGCTTCTTCTAGGAAGAAGGAGGAGAGGGTTCTGAAAGCAATATGTTAACCAGGGAGCTCTGGAGGGCTAACATACCTTATCCTCTCCATAGACCAGAACCTCTTTAGAAGTCTCTGTCTCAAAGCCAATTTATATTCTGCCTCCATGAGTCCCTTTCTATGAAATTAATTCTCTTGCCAAAGACATATTGGGTGTGAAGGGATGGTGGCTTATTTTTGGTCCCCTGTTAGTCAGATGAGATTGCTGGTGGATTTGTGATCCTGGCTGCTGGCAGAGACGTGCCTAGATGACTGATTGGGAATTGCATTGATTTAAAGAGGAGCTTTGATCATAAAATCAGAAGTACAGACAGAGCTCCCTGGCAGGTGGGCACAGAGAAGAGAGAGATGCAAGTCTAGACAGGTCATGTTCACAGGCTATTCTTAGTCTGAAGACCTGGTCCTATCACTGTTTCAAAACAGTGTTAGGCAACCATAGCAGGTGGGGAGCAGCATCAAGAGAAACAAAATGATGAAGAGAAAAGAGATTTCAAAATCAAGCATACTAGAGAAACAATTACTGGCGGCATGATCTTGTCTAGACAAGTTGCTTGAATTACTTAACCTTCAGAACCTCATAATCCTTATTTATTAAAAAGGATGAAAATATTTACCTTCTGTTTGTTATGGAGATTAATTTGCACACTGTTTACAAAATACTTTTCATATAGCGGATGCTAAAAATGTAGTTCTCTCGGCCTCCCCACTGTGTAGATTAATTCATGCTATTGAGAGCTCTCACTCACTCAGCTACATGACTAATCAAGTCCTCACACTAAAGGACTTGGTTCTTGTCCAGCTCCCTTCAAACTGTGCAGTGGGAAGTGAGGCAATCGGAATGGAAATGATGGAACTATTGGAGCCAGGTGGTGGCGCACCTGGTAGAGTGCAGGTGTTATAGTGCACAAGGACCCAGGTTCAAGGCCCTGGTCCCCACCTGCAGGAGGAAATCTTCACAAGTGGGGAAGCAGTGCTGCAGGTGTTTTTCTGCCTATCTCCCCCTTCCTCTCAATTTCTGGATCTCTCTATCCAATAAATAAGTAAAGATAAAACAATTATTAAAAAAAAATGAAACGGGGGCTGAGCGGTAGCTCACAACCTGCAAGGGAGTTACTTCACAAGCAGTGAAGCAGGTCTGCAGGTGTCTATCTTTCAGTCCCCCTCCCTATCTTCCCCTCCTCTTTCAATTTCTCTGTGTCCTATCCAACAAAAACAGCAGCAACATCAACAATAACAGTAACAACAACAATGGAAAAAGATAGCCATCAGGAGCAGTGGTTTTGTTAGTACAGGCACCATGCCCTAGAGATAACCCTGGAGGCAAAAAAAAAAAAATGGAACTACCAGTTATGGTATATTCTAAGTCCTGCAGTGTGGTCTAATTCACACTGTATTATATGACATCTTATATGGTATTTAATTCTTTGATTCTTAGATCTTCACCTAAACTCTGTAAGGGCATCATATGATTTCTTCTTTAACTAAGGACAGGCAGAATTTTGGAGATCTGAACAAGGTTTCCAAGCTTCTGCCAAGAGGCAGAATTGGTTCATGCTGGTTCTGATACTTAGACATTGCTCCTTCAAAACTGGTGTTCCCTGCAAAAGATAGGCTTTTCTGAACTTTAGCACCTAGACTTTAAAACAAGTCCAGATCCACAAAGGAGGAAATTATCTTTGTTTACTAATTAGCCCTCACACCTCCCTGGCCCTCCATTTCTTGGGCTGACAACAGAACACTTAGTTTAGGGAGAATTTTTGTCATCTTGAAATTGGGAAAAGCTGAGTCATTCCTATGGAAATCAGTATTTCTCTTTTTTAGAGATGAGAGACTTTTGGATATTTGAAAGCTTGACTCCCTGGGACTACTCAGCAAAGGCATTTCAGCTATTTCAATTCAGCTGCCCTTCGGTATTTCTGCAGTGGCTCAGACATCTGTTCCTCAGAATTTTTTTTTGTTGTTTAATCCATGAGTCATTCCTTTGAAAGCAGTAACAGTCTTCTCTTTAATATAATTAGTGAAACATACACACACACACACACACACACACACACACAGACACACACACGCTTACCTTTGGATATCCAACTGCCATGTCAATATTGATAAAATCAAGAGAGAACTCTGAGTATGCCTACTTCAAATATGCCCATCTCCCCCTACAAAATTCTTAATACCTATTAATTCTAGGACATACAGCCTATTCACTCCACTTCTCTAGGTAGTCCACCATCCAGATATGCCAGTTCTAGCTTTGAAATGTCTCATCCTCCACTGTTACCTCCCAACAAAACCCTTTTCCTGACTCACTTCAGTAACTTCTACGTAGTCCTCTTTCTTTTTGCTTCTTATCAGTCATTTCTCACATCCTCATCAGAGGAGCAGAAGTGAACCATTTGCAATGTAAGATTCTATGTCTGTATATTATCTTCTCATACCCTGTCACACCCTGCTTGATCTGAGTTTTGACATGACACCATGACCAATATTTCTCTTGTACCCACGTTGTTCTGGCCATACTAACAATCTTTTAGTTCTTTAAACTAACAGTGCTAACAAATTGTCATCACAGAGCTTTTGAACTTGCTATCCCTTTTCCTTTCTTTCTTTTCTTTTTTTTTTTTTTTTGCTTCCAGGTTTATCACTGATACTCAGTGCAGCACTATGAATCCACTGCTCCTGGAGGCCAGTTTTCCCATTTTGTTGCCCTTGTTGTGCTTGTTGTAGTTGTTATTGTTTTCATAGCTATTGTTGTTGTTGGATAGGACAGAGAGAAATCAAGAGAGGAGGGGAAGACAGAGAGGAGGAGAGAAAAATAGACACCTGTAAACCTGCTTCACCGCTTGCGAAGCAACTCACTGCATATGGGGAGACAGGGGCTTGAACCGGAATCCTTTCTTTGGTCCTTGCACTTAACCTGCTGCACTACAGCCCAGATCCTTTTTTTTTTTTTTTTAACCTCCGAGGTTATCATTGGGGTTTAGTGCCTGCACTATGAATCCACTGCTCCTGGTGGCTGTTTTTTCCCCATTTTATTGGATAAGACAGAGAGAAATTGAGAGATGAGGGGGAAATAGAGAAAGACAGACACCTGCAGACTTGCATCACCACTCATGAAAATTTCCCCCTGCAGGTGAGGAGCCGGGGCTTGAACCCAGATCTTTTTGCAGGTCCTTGCACTTCTTATTATGTGCACTTAAGCAGATGCGTCACTGCCCAGCCCTCTCACTTGCTATTCCTTATTCATGGATTTCTCTTCTCTCTATTAAGCACATAACTTATTTTCACAATGCATAAAACCTTTCTTAACCAGTCATTATAAAATGGCAGTACTCTGCCACACTTTAGCTCTCTTCCCTCTTTCACACTGAAGACTTAACAATGTATATATCTGTTCATTGGTGTTCTCACAGCAACCTCTGCCTTATTTTGCATGTAGTCCCTGAGGACGGGAACTTTTTCTCATGTTTGCATACAATTAGAGTAATGCTTGCTTTAAACTAGGATTTAATTTGTGTTTTTTTTAATACTTTACTTTCCTTTTTTGTTGTCCTTGTTTTTATTATTGTGGTTATTGTTGTTGTTGTTGCCCGATAGGACAGAGAGAAATGGAGAAAGGAGGGGAAGACAAAGAAGGAGAGAGAAAGATAGACACCTGCAGACCTGCTTCACTGCTTGTAAAGCGACTCTCCTGCAGGTGGAGAGCCAGGGGTTCAAAGCGGGATCCTTATGCCGGTCCTCGAGTTTCGAGTTATGTGCACTTAACCCGCTGCGCTACAGCTCAACCCCCTAGGAATTTAATTTGTATATTTATTTTTAAATATTATTCATTTACTTTGTGTGAGAGAGAAACCATTGCATCACCCCAATCTAGCATATGCAGTGTCTGGGATTGAACCTGGGGTCCCATACATTTAAGTCCCAAGCTTTACCTCTGATATGCCTCCCTGGACACTATCAATTTTAAATTAGTTTTCTTCGTCCATTGCACTTGTACAGCTTCCCCCTGGTTTTATTGTATTTTTCATGGTTTTGACAAGCAATAGTCTCAACTTTGTAGAATTATAACTTCTACAGTAGAACCATACTATTGATTGGATATAATAAACAAGCCATTCCTAGAAAAAAAATGTTTTGACATATATCTTTTTTTTTTTCCTCCAGGGTTATTGCTGGACTCTGTGCCTGCACCATGAATCCATCGCTCCTGGAGGCCATTTTTTCCCCCTTTTGTTGCCCTTGTTGTTGTAGCCTCGTTGTGGTTATTATTATTACCATTGTTGATGTTTTTCGTTGTTGGATAGGACAGAGAGAAATGGAGAGAGGAGGGGAAGACAGACGGAGAGAGAAAGACAGACACCTGCAGACCTGCTTCACCGCCTGTGAAGCGACTCCCCTGCAGGCGGGGAGCCGGGTCTAACCAGCATCTTTAGCTGGTACTTGCGCTTTGCGCCACGTGCGCTTAACCCACTGCGCCACCGCTGGACCCCCCACATACATCTCTTGAGGCCTGAGGTGGCTTTTTTTTAAATCTTATTTATTTATTTTGAATAGAGACAGAGAGAAATTGTGAGGGGAGGAGGAAATAATGCCGGAGACAGAGAGATACCTGCAGACCTGGTTCACCACTCATGAAACTTTCCCCCTATAGGTGGGAACCAGGGGCTTGAATCCAGATCCTTGCGCATTGTAATGTAACCAGGTGCGCTACCGCCTGGCCCCTTTTTGTTGTTGTTGTTGCTGTGGCTTTGTGCCTGCAGCATGAATCCACTGCTCCTGGAGGCTATTTTTCCCCCTTTTGTTGCCCTTGTTGTTGTGGTTATTATTATTGTTGTTATTGATGTTGTTGTTGTTGGATAGGACAGAGAGAAATGGAGAGAGAACGGGAAGTCAGAGAGAGACAGAGAGAAAGATAGTCACCTGCAGACCTGCTTCACCGCTTGTAAAGCAACTTCCCTGAAGTTGGGGAGCCGGGGGCTGGAACCGGGAACCTTAAAAGCCAGTTCTTACACTTTGCGCCATGTGCGCTTAACCTGCTGTGCTACTGCCCTCCCCCCTGCCCGAGTTTTTGTGGACTTTTTTTCTTCCTTATTTCCATGTAATAGTATAATTTTGCTGTGTTTACTTGCTTTAAAATGTAATGCTTATTATGTTTGAGGAGTTGGAGCTGCATAAAAATGAAAACCTTTCCCAGTTAGCTTTTAACATGTAGTAGAACAAGCCCCTCCCCCATTTAATTCCCATTGACTATCATTTATTCTGCATAGCTGAAGCCCTGCCTTTTCACTTGTCTTCTAGACAAAGTAAGACTGTTGCATGGAATTTTGAAGCATGAGCATGCGTACTTGAAATTGGAAGTCCAGTGTCAGTGAGGAGGCTGCACTAGCCAGATCTTGCCTTCTCTTCTGTGATGAGATACAGCTAATCTCAGCTGAGCTGCTTAAGATGCTTGTTACCTCTGCCATCCCAATGAATTTAGAGTGGTAATCAATTAGCAGTAAATAGGTTTCTTTGTTGATTTGAAAGCATCCCAATGAAGGTAAAGAGAGAGTAGAGTAAGGTGATAAATAATTTATAACTGGGGAGAATTCCTAATTCCTTTTGCCCACTCATAGATTCTAAATTATTTTTAGGAGTATCATGAGACCAATAACCAGAAACCTGGGGCACGAATGATCTCAATTTAAGAAAGAGATATTTAAACTTAAATATGTGCCAGTGTTGCTGTTTATACCTAGGCTTTATAAAAATGCTGCAAATGCAAAAGGGTCACTTGTCTGTCACTCTCTTAAGAAACCCTGCCTTTTTTCTTTTGTTATTTTTCTCCTCCTCCTTCTCCTTTTTTTTTTTTTCTTTTGCCTTGATCTCTCTCCCAGTATTACGGTCTGCCTTACTTGCATCTCTTTTTTAAAAAAATTTTTTAATTTATAAAATGGAAATATTAGCAAGACCATAGGATAAGAGGGGTACAATTTCCACCACCAGAACTCCGTATCCCATCCCCTCCCCCTGACAGATTTCCTATTCTTTATCCCTCTGGGAGTATGGACCCAGGGTCATTATGGGGTACAGAAGGTAAAAGGTTTCACTTCTGTAATTGCTTCCCCACTGAACATGGGCGTTGGCAGGTCGACCCATACTCCCAGCCTGCCTCTTTCTTTCCCTAGTGGGGCAGGGATCTGGGAAACTATAGCAGCCCTACAAAAAGGACAATTAAAGGTTCTGAAACCAATCTGCTTGACTGACCATAGGCTTTGCTTTCTGACATTCTCTCCAACTCTCTACCCTTAAGTCTAGTTAGCCCTATCTGTTGAAAGGTCCAGATTCTTTTATTCAATCTTGCCATCCCCTTACCCTACATGGACTCCACTTTGAATACTTATGTTTTCCATTGTCTTCTATGAACTTCCTTTCTCTGGAGCTCTCATACACATCATTTTGGCAACTGCTTCTCCATGAACATCTTCATTCCAGATATATCTGCCCTTCTCACTCTTATGTAATGACTCTGATCCAGGTTGAAAAATGAGAGCTCTTTGGTCATACTGAACTTGATGACTTTGTATTTTTTAAATCTCTTTTTAAAAATCATTTTATTGGGGGGTAATGGTTTACAGTGGAGTTGTTGACACATAGATAGTTTCTCATCTCCCTGTGGTAGGTCCAACTCAAGTCCTTTGCCACTATCATACAATAGAACCCCAAATCCCTCTCCACCTTTTCATTTCCCCTCCTTTCCCAGAATCCTTTGCTTTGGTGCAATACACCACACCCAAAGTTTCACTTTGCATTTTCCTTGTCTGTTCTTTTTTCTTAAATCCACCTATGAGTGTAATCATCTGGTCTTTGCTCTTCTCTTTTTAGCTTATTTAACTTAATATGATTTGTTCAAGCTCCATCTAAGATTATGCTAAGGAGATGCCTTTATCCTTTCTAACAGCTAGGTAATATTCATATATGTCACAGTGTTCTCAGCCACTTATCTATTATTGGGCATCTGGGTTGCTTCCAAGTTTGTATTATTAAAAATTATGCTGCTATGGGGCAGAAAGATCCTGGTTTGACCCCTAACTCCCCACCTGCAGGGGGGTCGCTTCACAGGTGGTGAAGCAGGTCTGCAGGTGTCTATCTTTTTCTCCCCCTCCTTTCTCTATGTCTCTCTCCAACAATGATGACATTAAGAACAAGAACAATAACTACAACAACCATAAAAACAACAAGGGCAATAAAAAGGAAATAAATATTACAAAAACTCATGCTGCTATGAACATAGGCATGGGTGACTTTCTGTTTTTTGTTTGTTTGCTTTATTTTGCTTTGTTCTTTTCCACAGGGGCCTGGCTCTTTTATCTTTCCATCTTCATTCACCCCATGTTAGTTTCTGTTATGTGAGTTTTGAGAATAAAGGTAAAGGTTCCACTGATATGTTCATATAAGCATATGATTGTAATTTTTCAAAAATATTATACGTACATCCAATGAAGATCACTCTGTGTTTTGAATACAATTTCCTCTCTGTTACATTTCTACTCATACTTGGAGTGAGCCAGGTTGCTTTATTTTTGCATATATCTAAGGAGAATGTGTGTGAAATATGTGGAGTGGGTCTATTGGAATGAATTTATGTGTTTATCAGTTGCTTCTATATGTAAGTAAGTCAAGGGTAGTAGGCAACCCTGAGGGTGTACAGCTCACATTTCCCTTCAGGAGGATTTGCTGATGTACTTCCTCCCGTCACCATCTTCAGATCCACCGTGGCATCATACCAAGATAGTCCCTCTTAGGATGCTATCAGCTAATGACAGAGCTCGGTTGGAGGCCTAGAACTGGACCATTTTTGGTCTGATTCACAATAGACCCTCACTGCCCTAGAGCTGAGATCATCTCAGAACTACACTACAGTCTCCCAATTCTTCTTTCTCTCTTTTCTTTCACAGCTGTCAAATTTTCGTTATGTTTGAAAGGGTTTCTCTGTTTCCTCTCTTCATCTTCCATGGGCATTTCTCTCAGTAAATCTCTTACACATCTAGTTCTGTCTTAGTGTCTGCCTTTCTGAGGAAAGATCTAACACTTAGTCACTTCCTAGTAGTTAACAATATTTTCCACCTCCCCTTCTAACTCCAGAGCATTTTTTCTGATGTTCTAATCCACTGCGACACCTACTTGCCAAACTACTGAAACAGACTCAATCATTGCTGGAGCAGACCTTATTTTATAGCATTTCCCCAGTCTGAAATAGTTTTACCCACTGAGACTTGTCTATATATTTTACTAATTTCTCGCTGATGTGACATGAAAATCTCACATCAGCAACAATGCTATAGAGCACCGTGTGCTGGAGCTGGGTGGTGGTGCACCCAGTAGAGTGCACATGTTATCATGAGTTGAGGACCCAAGTTCAAGCCCCCAGTTTCCACCTCAGGCAGGAAGCTTCACAAACAGCAGTGGAGCAGTACTACATGTGTCTCTCCTCCTCTACCCAAAAAGTAAGAGAAAGGGGTAAGAATCCACTAAAAACAGTAGTATCATGCAGGCATGGAGGCTAAATTATAAGTAAACCTGGTGGAGGGGATAGATAGCATAATGGTTATGCAAAGAGATCCTCATGCCTGAGACTCCAAAGTCCCAGGTTCAATCCCCTGTACCACCATAAAGCCAGAGTTGAGCAGTGCTTTGGTTAAAAAATAAATCAAAATAAATAAATAAATAAATAAATATGGTGGAAAATAAACACAGCATCAACAACAAAACATATTACCAAAGTGAGAATGCCCCTGCCAAACTGATAAACAAATGTCATTGATTCAAACAGTGCTGGGGAATTATGTAGATGCAGTCACATCTGCCAAGCTGTCCCCTCAGGCTTTGCCACTTCCTGTGATATTCTCTCAGTGCCTTTTTCAACCAATCCTGTCCCAACACGTCACTCCTGGTTATTGCCCTATAAAGCCCTTCTTCTTTCGCCCCCTCATCTATCTTGCCCAGTTTTCACATTGGTGATTAAAAGCAAGGGAGGGTGGTCCGGGAGGTGGCCATTTTTGCTACCTCCTTGTGGCCTGAACTACTGCACTCTCACCCAACTCTCAAGTGCCCATTGCGAATAAAGATTTGTGTTCCCTCTTGACTCCGATCTCCTCTCTCTTCTCCACAGCGCAGCCCGACAAAACAGTGTTTAGGTGATTCTTTTTTTTTTTTTTTAAATCTAGAAAGTTCTAAAGTCTTACAGATATTTATAGGAGGCACTTCATGTTTTTCACATTTGACAACAATTAAAACATTTTACATATTACCAATAAAGTATTGTAAGGATTGTTTCTCAGAACTAAACAGAAGTTTTGTATCTATCCATACTAGAGAAAAAACTCAATTATCTATGCTATAGATTAAATTGTGTTCCCTTGAAATTTATAAGGAATCTTTACCCCTCAGTGTGACTATGTGTGAAAATACAACATATAAAGCTTTAAAATTTATAAATGTGAGTTTCTATGATGGACATTTTTTTAAAAAGAAATAGTCAACATTATTCTTTCCTTCTTCATGCAAGTTGAGTGTACAGTCAGAAGGCAATTGTCTTAAAGCCAAGAACAGAGTTCTGACAACATATCCAATCCTGTCAGAATCTTGATATTCAATTTTACTGCCTCTAGAATCATGGGAAAATAGTTCCTAGTGTTTGAGCTAGCCACTTTGTAGTGTTTTGTTATGGCAATCTAACACTATCTTTCTACAGAAGAATGTTTCTCAATTAAGTGTGTTCCCCACACAATAGCTCCTTCCTGGGGATTTCTGACAAAAGTCTGGGGATACTTTTGATGATCAAAACTGGGAGATACTCCTAGCATTCAAGACCTAGAGACCGGCAATGTCGCTAATGTTTCTACAGTGTGTATGTAGAGTAGCCCATCTCTGACTCCTTTCAGCAAAAAAATTATATAAAGAGCAATATAACATAGGGAAATAGTATAACAGATAGCAAAAGACTTGTGCCGGAAGCTCTGAAGTCACAGGTTCAATCCCCTGGGTCAGCATAAGCCAGAACTATGTAGTGCTCTTGTTAAAAAAGAAAGAAAGGAAGAAAGAAAGAAAGAAAGAAAAGGAAGTTAAGAAAAAAGAAAAAAAATCTCAAAAATGTCAACAGTGTCAAGGTTTCAAAATCTGAATATGGAATGAGCTGACTCATGGGCAGAACTTAAGAAACAAGAACAAAAAAGTGAAACACAAAGTAAAACTTGGACTGGTTGAGTCTATTGCACCAAAGAAATGGACTCTGAGGAAGGAGGACAGGGAGAAGAGTGGGAGCTTTCAGGTCCTGGTACATGATGATGGAAAAGGACCTACATGGGGCTGGGTGGTGGCGCACCTGCTTGGACACACATGTTACAGTGCACAAGGACCTGGGTTCAAGCCCCCAGTCTCCACCTGCAGGGGGAAAACTTCACAAGTGGTGAGGCAGGGCTGCAGGTGTCTCTCTGTCTCTCTCCCTCTCTATCACTCCCTTCCTTCTCAATTTCTGGCTGTCTCTATGCAATAAATAAATAAAGATAATTTTTTAAAATCAAGAAGAAGAAGAAGAGTGGGAGAAAATGACCTACATTAGGGATGAGGGTGCTTTGCTGGCACCCCTCACAGTGAGATGGGCGATTATATCCATGTGCCAACAACTCTATTGTAAACCATTAATCCCCTGATTAAGAAAAAAATTACAACAGAAAAGAAGAGAAAAAGGCCTCTGGGTAAAGAAGAAAGATAGTTTAAAATCTTGTCTTGGAGCCAGGCTATGGGAGCAACCAATTACCATGCACTAGAGCTTGGGCTTAAGACACAGGTTCTCTTCTACAAGTGGCTGGGGGGGCGGTGGGGTGGATGAGAAGTGCTTTAGGAATAGTAGAGCTGGGGGCGGGTGGTAGCACAGCAGGTTAAATGCAGGTGGTGCAAAGTACAAGGACCTGCATAAGGATCTCAGTTTGAGCCCCAGGCTCCCCCACCTGCAGGGGTGTTGCTTCACAAAGGTGAAACAGGTCAGCAAGTGTCTATCTTTCTCTCTTCCTCTCTGTCTCACTCTCCTCTCTTGGTTTCTCTCTGTCCTATACAAAGCAATGACAATAACAACAACAACAAGGGTAGCAAAGTGGGAAAAATGGCCTCCAGGAGCAGTGGATTTGTAGTACAGATACTGAGCCCCAGCTATAACCTTGGAAGGAAAAAAAAAAAAAACATAGTGGAGCTATGTTGCAGGTGTTTTCCCTTTCTCTCCCTCTCTTTTTGTCTGTATTAGTAAAGAACAAGCAAAAAAATGAAAAAGAAAAATGGCTACTGGTAGCAATGGGGTAAGCATGCAGACAAGAGCCCCAACAATTCCCTGGTGGCAAAAAAAAAATAAAAAGAAAAGAAAAGAAAAAGGAAAGAAGGAAAATAGAGAAGAAAAGAAAGGGAAGAAAACCTCTCTACAGAAGTGATGAGAGGGACTGAGTGGTAGTTCACTAGGCTGAGCACAGGCATTGCCAAGGACCAGGGCCCCAGTTGAGGGGGAGGGGTGGGCTTCACAAGTTGTGAGGCAGTGCTGCAGGTGTCTCTCTTTCTCTCTCTATCTCCCTTCCCCATCTCAGTTTCTGTCTGTCTCTATCCAGTAACTGAATGAATAGTTAAAAAAAGATGTCATTAGACTACATAGCTAATTATATAATAAATGAATATATAGGATGATGCAAGAAAGGTAATTAATAAATGTGCTTTCTGGGCTTTATTTTTAATACTTCATACTGTTAAAAATATGTATTTGGGGTCTGGTGGTGGTGCATTGGGTTAAATGCACATAGTACAAAGTGCAAGGACCTGCTCAAGGATCCTTGTTCAATTCCCCGGCTCTCCACCTGCAGGGGGGTCACTTCACAAGTGATGAAGCAGGTTTGGTGTCTATCTTTCTCTCCCCCTCTCTATCTTCTCCACCTCTCTAAATTTCTCTCTATCCCATCTAATAAAATGGAAAAAAAATGGCCACCAGGTGCAGTGGCTTCATAGTGTAGGCACCGAGCTCCAGGGATAATCTTAGAGACATAATAATAATAATAACAATAATGATAACTATTATTATAAATAAGATATGCATTTTGTTTTCTTTCTTTCTTTTTTATTTATTTTATTTAATTAATTAATTTATTTATTTACCAAAACACTGCTCAGCTCTGGCTTATGGTGATGCAGGGGATTGAACCTGGGACTTTGGAGCCTTAGGCATGAGAGTCTATTTGCATAACCATTATGTTATCTACCCCTGCTGCATTTTATTTTCTAAGTAAAAATTAGTTTTATATCTTTGTTTTACTTTTTAAAAGTACCCCTAAAATTATATTGTCTTTACTACTCCTAATCCTTAATTCAACTGATTTTGAACTATAATTTATGCAAATAAAGCTTTACTGGTGCGTGATTTCACTGTGATTCTGAATCTCAACATTATACTTTTACTCTTGTGCTAAAATATGGCAATCTGAAAACTTCAGCTTACTAAAGTTCAATGTGGAATAAAATGCTGTTATTATTTTCTATGTAAGCATGAGATTTGGCCTTTCTCACTAAATCCTCTTTGCCCTTTGCAAAAGAACTTTTTTCTAAGCTGTTAAATAATAAGAGCATCAATGCAAAATAACCTGAAGTCTTTTCTTTTTCGTGTAGTATGTTCACTTGGCAGTCACCCACAACTTACCCACATCTTTCAGCCTACCCCCATAAAGATAATTCCCAAGCCATGCCAATCTTGACATTTCTTGACTAGTCACTACTCTTCCAATATCTTTTTTTTTTTTCCTCCAGGGTTATTGCTGGGGCTCAGTTCCTGCACCATGAATCCACTGCTCCTGAAGGCCATTTCTTCCCCCTTTTGTTGCCCTTGTTGTTGTAGCCTTGTTGTGGTTATTTTTATTATTATTTTTTTTCTCCTCCAGGGTTACTTCTGGGGATCAGTGCCTGCACCATGAATCCACTGCTCCTGGAAGCCATCTCTTTTTTTCCCTTTTTGTTGCCCTTGTTGTTGTAGCCCTGTATGGGCGTTATTGTTGTTGATGTCGTTCGTTTTTGGACAGGACAGAGAGAAATGGAGAGAGGAAGGGAAGACAGAGAGGGCGAGAGAAAGACAGACACCTGCAAATCTGCTTCACCACCTGTGAAGCGACTCCCCTGCAGGTGGGGAGCCAGGGACTCGAACTGGGATCTTGATGCTGGTCCTTGCGCTTTAAGCCACCTGCGCTTTAAGCCACCTGCGCTTAACCCGCTGCGTACCGTCCTACCCCCATTGTGGTTATTATTATTGTTGTTGTATAGGACAGAGAGAAATGGAGAGAGGAGAGGTAAACATACAGGGGGAGGGAAAAATAGACACCTGCAGACCTGCTTCACCGCCTGTGAAGGGACTCCCCTGCAGGTGGGGAGCCGAGGGCTCCTACCTGGATTCTTAGGCAGATCCTTGCGCTTTGCAGCCGCGTGCGCTTAACCCGCTGCGCTACCGCCGGACCCCTTCAATATCTTATTTATTATTGCTATCATTTCTTAATTGGACCCCACTCCTGCAGCATAGTCTATACAACTACCAAGATAATCTATCTCTATAAAGTGCATTTAGCAATCTGACTATGTCACTTTAAAACCATTCAGTGATTTTATATTTGCAACTCTTAGAACTAACTCATTTGAAGAAATCTCCAACCGAGGTCTACTGTATAACAATTTGAATCAGTTGTTTTAGGACCAGAACTTTATCTCCTTAGTTTTCAACATTCTCTCTGATCCGCAGGGCACCTTCACAATTCCTATGTGTAAATGAAATGGCAGTAATAGTTTATCATTCAAACAGTGGTGCTAGTATTCTAAGAGTACAAGGTGAAATTATTGTTAATTATTTTATGGGGATAGGTGAAAAGTGAGGCTTCCCCAGGCACACTGACATGTGTAGACATCAACAGTCCTCTTCCTTCCCCCCCCCCTTTTGTTCACCTTGTTATTGTATCCTTGTTGTGGTTATTATAGTTGTTGTTGATGTCATTGGTTGTTGGATAGGACAGAGAAATGGAGAGAGGAGGGGAAGACAGAGAAAGGGAGAGAAAGATAGACACCTGCAGACCTGCTTCACCACCTGTGAAGAGACTCCTCAGCAGGTGGGGAGCCGGGGGCTCGAACTGGGATCCTTAAGCTGGTCCTTGTGCTCTGCACCACGTGCTCTTAACCCATTGAGCTACCGCCCTACCCCCTACAGTCCTCTTTCTAATATAATTAGTAGACTGCGTCTACAAATCAACCCATTCCACTTGACTGGCCAACTCTGGGCACTTGAGAAACAGGCGATACTATTCTCAGAAGCACAGTTAACATTGTTCTACAGAATCTCTGACTGATTCGTTAACATTTTTTTTGAATTTCACCCTGAACTACTTGTAGTGAAATCCAAGTGCTATGTTGATATTTGAAGTTATATCTTGATGTACACTATCCCTTCTTTGTGGATAGCATTTTGTTTCTATTCTGAGAAGCCATTCCTGTGACCTTCACATAAATTTGTGTGTTTCTGTATAGTGGTTTATCACATACTAATTTAGAGATCCATTTTCTTTAATTATGAGCCTACTGATTTTAAAGCATGGTGCAATTCTTCATCTCTCTACCAAATTATTTATCAAAATATTACTATTTTTTTCTGAATTTTTTTTAGAGTTTCTCTGCTACTTTATTTTACAGAGCTCTACTACCATTAGCTTTTGCTTTGTAGCCACGTTATCTTTTAACAAAGATGTTTATTACTATAAATTTTCTTTTCTGTTTTATATTGTTATATTTGTTGGGAGATTTCTGTATATTATATTTTGTTGTTTGGCTGCCTTGAAAATGTTGTTTGTGAACTGTCAGAGGCATGACTATGGAGTAGGGGTCATTTCAGATCCTGATAAATTAGAAAACACACACACACACACACACATACTTGAAAACTCAACAAAATACAACCAGCATCTCTCTAGCAATTCACTAAGCCACAGCCACCAAGTTGCATATGTTACTATGTTTCCATTCTGAAACTCCCTGAGCAGATGACCTCCCCAACGTGTGTCCTAGAAACACCTCTCCAGAGCCCTACCCTACTAGGGAAACATAGAAGAAGAAGAAGGGAAACATAGAAATAGGCTGGGGGTATGGATTAACCTGCCAACGTCCATGTCCAGTAAGAAGCAATTATAGAAGCCAGAACTCCCTACCTTCTGCACCCCATAAAGAATTGTGGTTCATACTCCCAGAGGGGGGGAAATGACCAGAGGGCTCTGAACTCCAACTCCATCAGGACATGGAGGGAAGAGAAGAGAGAGAGAGAAAAAAAAAAAAGGAAGGACACTCAGAAGTAGTAGGTGTGACCTAGAATGGAAGAGAAGGCAGGACCATCAGAAAAGAAAAATGGATGGATATATATTTATTTATATTTATATAAATAATAGTCATCCCATATCTGTGACCTTGGGAGAACTAGTGCAGTTTCCAGTGGAGGGAATGGGGACACAGCACTCTGGTGTTAGGAAACAGGGTGGAATTATACCCCTGTTATAATATCGTTTTGTAAATCAATATTAAATCACTAATTAAAAATATAAAAAAGAAAATGTTTGCTATTTGCATCAGATTAAATGTGTTATTTTATTTTCCTTAACAATTAGAAAGGAAAATAATCCCTTCAGGCAGTCTAGAGACTGTTGTTATAGTTATTATAGAGCTGGGATCTCATACCCTACGCCTTTTTTTTTTTTCATTAAATTAGACACACACAGAAAGAAGAACACCAGAAAACCATAGTACTAGGGCTCAGTACACTGCCATAACAACGTTGCTTATGGTTTCACAGCTTTAACTGAGGCCATAGGTATGGCAAAGCAAGAGTCTTGATTCACTGTGATATCTCTCATGCTCTGGAAGGTTAACTTTAATTTCTTCTTAAAAGGCTTCTCCTGACACATTTTATTGATTCTCACTGCTATGAAGAACCAGAAGCAATTTCTAATTTTCTGCTATACCATGTGTTCACATTTCTTCATTCTGTTTTTTAGATGATGTTTTCATATGATTTGAGGTTTCTGAATGAATGGATATTACTAAATTTTTATATTGTGAACAATAAGTAGCTGTTCTCTCAACATAATTTTTTTTCATTTTCTCTTGTATTTCACAATTAGTGCTTTCCTTGAATCCATTTATGCCACAGTTGTATGTCTTGACAGTTTTTTTGATTCATTTGCAGGAGCATCTCTCAAAAATGTCTTTCATGAGCCATTGTATTTCTAAGAAAAATTTCCCCTTGTCTTTCAAAAAATATGTAATATATTTATTGGAGAGAGGCAGAGGAATTGAGAGGAAAATGGGAGAGAGATGGGGAGAGAGAGAGACACCTGCAGTACTGCCTCACTGCTGGGAGTGGGGGGGCTTAAACCCAGGACCTCAATTGTAGCATGTGTTCTACCTGGTAGAATCACTGACCCCTATCTTTTTTTAAGCTGTATGTATGTATTTTATTTATTTATTTATAAAAAGGGAACATTGACAAAACCATAGGATAAGAGGGGCACAACTCCACACAATTCCTACCACCAGAACTCCATACCCCATCTCCTCCCCTGATAGCTTTCCTATTCTTTATCCCTCTGGGAATATGGACCCAAGGTCACTGTGGGATGGAGAAGGTGAAAGGTCTGGCTTCTGTAATTTCTTCCCCGCTGAACATGGGCGTTGACAGGTCCATCCATACTCCCAGCCTGCCTCTCTCTTTCCCTAGTAGGGTGGGCCTCTGAGGAAGCAGAGCTCCAGGACACATTGGTGGGGTTGTCTGTCCAGGGAAGCCTGGTCCACATCATGTTAGCATCTGGAACCTAGTGGCTGAAAAGAGAGTTAAGGTACAAAGCCAAGCAAATTGTTGATCAGTCATGAACTTAAAGGCTGGAATAGTGCAGATGAAGTGTTGGGGGGGGGGGTCCTCCATTTTGTAGACAGCTAATAGGCATATTTTAGTTATATTCCAAAGGGCCCATACCAGTTTTTTTTTTTTCCCTGAACCTGAAATCTGATATACAGGTGGATCCAAGTTATTGTCTGGGGAGATGATGTCATGGCTGGAAAAGGAACAGAAAGCTGGATTTTTTTTTAATTAAAGAGAGAGACCAGACCACTGTTCAGCTCTAGCATATGCTAGTGTTTGGCAGATTGGGCTTCCTGGGTTCAGGCATGCCAGTTCTGTGCTCTGAATCATCTCCACGGCTTTTCTCTTATATTGCCACTTGAATGCTACTTTGGCTGAACAAAGAGTTTGGTGGTAACACTCTTCTTTTTCAAAATATCTTTAAGTCAGTCTTTTTATTTTTGTCGTTTATTAGACTTTTGATTCTATAGAGAAGATGATGGCAAGCTTCAGAAGTTTTCTCTTGACAGGATTAATGCCTGTGAATACTGTCTCAGTCTCATGGATGCATGTAACTTTTGTTTCCTTTAAATTCATAACTACACCAGAATATGAGGAACAAGTCAGCTGTTTAGATCTAATAATTCAGATCTTAGGAAGTGTCCTAGATGTCCTCTGTTGGATAAGTTTCTATTTATTAAGGAAAAATTATAGAGATAATTTATTCTAGAGATGTTTAAATTTACTTGGACAACAAAACATTTTAATCTACTAAGAAAGCTTTATAATTTTATAGCTTTATTTATTTATTTTGTCATATTAATTGCATGTTCTTATCCAGACAGTTTTCCAAAGTTTATAGTTTTCCATTCTTTTCCCCATTGTACTCAATTATTTAATTGTTCTTTTTCTGTCCTACATTCTTGAGGTGTTTCTTAAATTTATTGCCTACTGGACTCAGTCATTTTTTTAAAATTATTCTTCTAATACCCTAAGCATCTTTTTTTCTGAAATTGCCTAGCTTTTCACAGAGATCTAGTAAATGATTTGATTTGATGGCAATTTTATATCACTATAGACTCATCTTTTTAAATAAAAATAAAAAAAATTAACTTTTTGATTTTCTTTCTTTTTTTTTTTTGCCCTTTTTAAAAAATCATTGTTGTGGTTATCATTATTGTTGTTATAGATGTGTTGTTGCCAGATAGGACAAAGAGAAATGGAGAAGAGAAGGGAAGACAGAGATGGGAAGAGAAAGATAGACACCTGCAGACCTGCTTCACTGCTTGTGAAGTGACCCCCCCTGTAGGTAGGGAGTTGAGGGCTCAAACCGGGATCCTTATGCCAGTCCTTTAGTTTCCCACCATGTGTGCTTAACCCAGTGCACTACAGCCCAATCCCCATTCCCTTTCTTTTAAAATTTATCCAAGTTTATTCTTTGAATTCATCTTGTTTTTCTAGTTTAATTTAGAATAAAGACAGTTTCTGGGAGGAAAAAAAGAATCTACTATTTTACTAACTCATATGTGGCCTTTTTTCAGAAGTATGTTTTTCTTTTTGCATTTTTAGTACTTACCTTGTCTTTCATTTAAAATGCATATTTTTTGTTTTTTCTTTAAGTGCCATGGATTATTCTTGTTTGGTCTTGTTTGTTTTGTTTAGTTTTCCCAAGTTAAGTATCACTTCATTGAGGAATATTGATTTACAAGGCTTTTTGTGTCACATGGGTACATTTTAAACATCCCCAAGGTAGGTATCAGTACATTCCACCCTCAACCAAACCATCATCTTATTTCATCATAGGGACTTAGAATCTCATGCTCTAGTTCCAATCAAAGGAGAATATTTCATCTATAGCTATGTAGTGGTCCATTGAGTATATATGCCACACCTTCTTTAACCATTCACCTATTGTTAGACATTTGGATTATACCCTCATGTTTATTATTACAAGTTGCACTGCCAAGAAATGTGTATGCATAGATCTTTTCAGATAGGTGATTTTTGTTCTTGGAATAGATGCCTAGAAGAATTTCCTGGTCATGTGGTGTTTATGCATAACGTTTTCAGAAGTCTCCAAAAAGTTTTTTTTTTTTTTTTTTTTACCAGAGCACTAATCAGCTCTGGCATATGGTGGTGTGGGGAATGAAACCTGAGACCTTAGATTAGAGCCTCAGGCATAAGAGTCTTTTGTTTGTTTGTTTGGTTTGTTTTGCTGGCCTCCAGGCTTATTGCTGGGGCTCAGTGCCTGCACCAGGAATCCACTGCTCCTAGAGGCTATTTTTTTTTCCCTTTTGTTGCCCTTGTTGTTTTATAGTTGTTGTGGTTATTATTATTGTTGTTGTTATTGATGTCGTTGTTGTTGGATAGGACAGAGAGAAATTTAGAGAGGAGGGGAAGACAGAGAGGGGAAGATAAAGATAGACACCTGCAGACCTGCTTCACCACTTATGAAGCGACCCCCCCCCTGCAGGTGGGGAGCCGGGGGCTCCAACTGTGATCCTTGCAGGAGTCCATGCGCTTTGCACCATGTGCACTTAACCTGCTGTGCTACCTCCTGGCCCTCCATGCTACACTAATTTGCATTCCTACCAACAAAGCGCAAGAATCTGCGTAAGGATCCTAGTTCAAGCCCCTGGCTCCCCACCTGCAGGGAGGTAGCTTCACTGGTGGTGAAGCAGTTCTGCAGGTATCTTTCTTTCCTCCTCTCTGTCTCCCCTCCTCTCTCGATATCTCTCTGTCCTGTCCAGCAACAACAACAGCAGTGACAACAATAATAACCACAACAACAAGAGTAACAACAAGGGCAACAAAAGGGGAAAAAATGACCTCCAGGAGCAGTGGATGCCTGATGTAGCACTGAGCCCCAGCAATAACCCTGGAGACCAAAAAATAAAAATAAAAAAATAAAAAAGGATAGAGTGACCAAAGCACCTTTCTTCCATTTGTTTCTTTTTTGCCTGTTGCTTTTTTTCTTCAGTACCATTTCATTTAGGAACTATTGATTTGTGGAATTATTGATACTACAAGATTATATTTCCACATTATCCCAAGATAGCTGTTAGCATATGTTGCCCTCCACCATATCCTCACCCCATTCCACTATAAGAACTGAGATTCTCAACTTACCCTTAGTGCTCCTCTGATCCCCTTTCTAAGCCCCCAAATCTGTTTGTCTTTTTTGTTTTATGCAGTGCCTGGACCATATTCTCAGATTTTAATCTAGAGGTAAATGTTATTTTATAATCATTTGTTAATTAGGTAAGGTTCAACAAATAGTTTGAGTAAAAATGAGCATAGCTAATAGAATAATGTGTACTAAATACTCATTTTGAAGCAAAGGTGGTATAGAAAAATCACTTTATTAAAGGTGGTATAGAAAAATCACTTTATTTATATTTACCACCAAGATTATCACTGGGACTCTGCCTGCAAAATTCCATTGCTCTTGACAATCTTTTTTTTTTCTTTTTTCCTCTGTAGATTGAGGTTGACATGTTCAGTCAACCAAGTGAGCCACAACCTGACCCCTAGATTGAGGTTGAGAACCAAAGAAAGATAGAGAGGAAGAAGCAAAGAGAAAAAAAAAAAAAGTGACACCATAGCACTGCTCCACTGATGCTGGAATCTCTTCTGCAGACATTCCCATATGGTGGCCTGTGGCTAAAAACCAAGTCCTTGCATGTGGCAGTATGTGTGCTCTGTCGGGTCAGGTGAGTCACCTGCTGGTTCCCTCCCTCTTCTTTCTTTCCTTCTTTCCTTCCTTCCTCCTTCTTTCCTTCTTTTCTTTCTCTCTCTCTCTTTCTTTCTCTCTTTCTTTCTTTCTTTCTCCATTCCTTCCTCTCTGTCTCCCTCTCTCTCCCTCTCTCTCTCTCTCTCTCTCTCTCTCTCTCTTTCTCCTCTCCTTTTCCACTAGCATTATTACCAGGGCTCAGGGACTGCATGACTTCACCATTCATAGTAATCATATTTTTCTTTCTTTTTGATAAGAAGGAGAGTGAGGGACTCATCAGAGGAAATATAAAGCTGAGAGCCATTTGCAGCACTGTTCCATCACTTATAGCCTCCCATTGTGGGTGGCTTGAGTTCATTCCTTTCACATGGAAATGTTTGCCCTTTACTTGGTGAGTCACCATCTGGCCTATTCCATTCCTTATAAATTATTGTGTTTAATTCTCTACTATGCCATATGACAACAAATGGTCAATATCTTTTTTTTTTTTTAAGAGTGTTGTCAAGTTTCTGGTATTCTTGGTGTTTAAATTCTCTTTCTGTAACATGGTTCAACTGGTCTGGGAAGGATTTCCTGTTCTAACTACATTATACTGCTAGGAGTTATGGAATAAATTCCTGGATAATTGAAGCACTCTTTCTCTCTTCCATCACCAAACACAGTGAATAAATAATCAACAACCTTCCCAATGCCCTCACATCCCTTAAGCTTCAGAGCTTCTGCGTAGCTGTGTTCATATTCCTGGAGGTCAAGCATCACATTTTGAAAAACTGTGCATTGCGGCCACAGTTTTTCCTGTGAATTATTGTCTTATAGACAGAAGAGACTTTGGACACTGGCAATGATCACAGTAACCCTGATGGATGTTAGCAACATAACTTTAGCTGCATCAGAAAGTGAATTGGGGCCTTCTCCTAAATAGTTAGAATTGTCTCCAGTGATGTAGGCACAGGGTCAGGTACTTGTAAGGCTCATTGTAGTCTTAGCACTGCTGCATGGGCTTGCTTATATCAATCCTCTGTTTCTGACTTAGAGGGGGGGATTTGTAAAATTCCAGGGAAGTGACTGAGGCACGCAAGAAACTATAATAAGGGTCAATCTAGGGGCTCAAAAGTACTTTTTTTTAAAAAAATCTTTTACCAACTGATATGGTCCAGATATCCCCTACATAATGTTGCCTTCATACTGACATTATTCCTCAGAAAAATGCCAATTACTGTTTCAGTCATTGATTATTTCTAGTTCCTAATAGGAATAGAACTGAATCATCTTTTGAGTGCACAAATTTCCTTCATTGTGAAATTCTGTGAGGGAGATAAATCATAGAGATTGTAAGTATTCAATCTATTTCACAAAGAAGATAATAGAAAAATCAAGAACTTTTTAAAATCAGTATGGCCTATGACTAGAAACCTTAATTATTTGCTATTCTGCTTCTTGTCATATTGAAGTTCTATATTCGTGTACTTTCCTATGCACAACTGATCCTGTTGGAAATAGAATTATTACCAAGGAAACATTGGTTAGGAGTTATGAACTTGACCCTCACATATTTAGCTGTCTGTTCTTGGGTGAGTCTCTAAATTTGGTTTTGTTCTTCCATAAAATATTATATGCCTCTCCCAATCCATATCAAATAATATTGCATCTGCCGATCACAGCCTAACCAACACAACGATTGCCACCTCAACATGCTTCACTTCAGACTGTGTCCAGAGACTTCACGTGTGGAATGACAACCCTTCAGCTTCGTTACTCGGGTGAGACCTTTCTTTTCATAGTATACTCTAATTTCATCTCAGGTGGTTCACTTTCTAACAAAGTCCCCAAACCTAGATATACACCAGTTTCTGTGAGAGAGAGCATATGTTCACATGTATCCATAAACTACTGCAAAATATATACCTGAAAGCAGAAGTACACTAGAGTTTGCAGTGAGTACCCCCCTAACACTTCCTCTCCACTATTCTAAGCTTTGGGTCCATGATTGCTCAACAATTTGTTTGGTTTCATATGTTAACTCTATTTTCAGTCACCAGGTTCCAGATGTCATCAGGATGCCGGCCAGGCTTCCCTAGACTGAAGACCCCACCAATGTGTCCTGGAGCTCCGCTTCCCCAGAGGCACACCCTACTAGGGAAAGAGAGAGGCAGACTGGGAGTATGGACAGACCAGTCAACACCCATGTTCAGCGGGGAAGCAATTACAGAAGCCAGACCTTCTACCTTCTGTAACCCACAATGACCCTGGGTCCATGCTCCCAGAGGGATAGAGAATGGGAAAGCTATCAGGGGAGGGGGTGGGAAATGGAGATTGGGTGGTGGGAATTGTGTGGAATTGTACCCCTCCTACCCTATGGTTTTGCTAATTAATCCTTTCTTAAATAAAAAAATATATATATTATGTGAAAGATTAAATGAAACAAAGAGTGTAAAAGAACTCTGTGTGCGTATTTGTTTTGTATTTCATATGAATTTGAAGCATTCCTGGTGCCACATGTTTGGTGCCATTTAAAAAGATAGTGTGGTGTGCATGGTAGGTATTACACATAAATATGGTATTATACATAGTTACACATTGAGAAGATACATTAGAGACTTGCTAGTCTGCTTCTAAATGTCTGATAGCAAGCTCCTTCCCAGTGATTTTTCAGGTAAATTTTATAAAATATAGAAAACAAATATTTGAATTAAGGGACCAGGCAGTGATGCACCTAGCTAAACGCACACATTACAATGCACAAGAGCCAGGGTTTAAGCCCATCATAGTCCCTACCTGCAGGGGGAAAGCTTCACTAGTGGTGAAGCAGGGCTGCCTGTGTCTTTCTGTCTCTCTCCCTCTCTATATCTCCTCCCTTCTCAATTTCTTTCTGTCTCTACCCAATAATAAATTAAGAAAAAAAGAAATATTCGAAGTTTTCTTCCTGATTAAATCTGCTCACATATTTTGATATTTATTATTTCATTGATATTGATATTTAGTATTTACACTTACTAAATTTATACTAATGTAATAATGCTTATCTCAGTAGTAGTAAAGGAAAAGTTTGTCAAGCTCAGAAAAAAAAACAAACAAACAGTGATCAGAGCCAGGTGGTGGTGCACCTGTGTGCAAGGACCCAGGTTCAAGTCCCCAGTCCCCACCTTCAGGGGGAAAACTTCACAGGTGGTGAAGCAGGGTTGCAGGTGTCTCTCTGTCTCTCTCCCTTTCTATCTCTCCCTTCCTCTAGATTTCTGGCTGTCTCTATCCAATAAATAAATAGATAATAAAAAACTTAAAAAAAGAAAAAAAAACAGTGATCAAAAGTCAGAGGTAGAATGTATGTGAATCCCCTCCCTGATTCCTAGGACATTTCTCTAAGTGTAAGTAGTGTTGGAAGCTCTCACATGTATGCCACTGCTAAGCCTCCCCAGGCTGATCTTTCATTCTGTCTTTTAAACAGAGAAGAAAGGAATGGAAGTAGAGTAGGGTAGAGGTAAACACACACAGAAGAGACACCACAGCTGTACTCCATGGAGCTCCTTGGTGCCATATCACTGTGCTGGGACTCAAGCCCAGACCCTCATGGTGAGGCACATGTCCTACCGGTTGAGCTATCTCCTTATTTTAATTTTTTTACTCTTGCTTTCTTCCTTTACTACATTAAAACAAAATAGACATTCTTAAATATAATGTTTGTTTTTTTTTGCCTCCTGGGTTATTGCTGGGGCTCAGTTCCTGCATCATGAATCCACTGCTCCTGGAGGCTATTTTTTTCCCCTTTTGTTACTCCTGTTGTTTTTATTATAATTGCTGTGGTTATTATTGTTGTTATTGCTGTCGTTGTTGTTGGATAGGACAGAGAGAAATCAAGAGAGGAAGGGACAGAAAGACAGACACCTGCAGACCTGCTTCACTAATTGTGAAGTGACTCCCCTGCAGGTGGGGAGCGGGGGGGGGGGGCTTGAACTGGAATCCTTGCTCCAATCCTTGCATGGGTCCTTGCGCTTTATGTTGTATGCACTTAACCCATTGTGCTACCGCCCAAACCCAGGGGGTGGGGTTGTATTTTTAATAGAATGCCCAAGGCTTCTTCCTGTCGTAAATATATGGATTCCTTTTAAGAAAGAATGTATGGAAATATTTTTGCTATACTAATCTCTCTAACAAAACAAAGACCAGGTGTTCTAAGGCAGCAGCTAAGGAGTCATGATCACAGAGCTAGAGATCAGGACCTTAGATTTTTGACTCTAGATCCCGTCTTCCCTGGTGATTTCTCAGGAGTCACTCTTAACTTGCACTTCTGGCCCTGAGGTATCCCCTTATGTTCAATGTCCAAGGTGTACACGCGTCATTCAAGTCATCCTGCTTGTATTAATGGAGGACACACTGGGCATTTACCAAACTTTACTAAATTTGAGGACTTGTGCTAGGAACTATGGGGCACTGACTTGCTAGTTCCAGCCAACCTTTGCCTCTGCCTCTACCTTCCACTAGGGTCCACACCTCACCCTGCCTCAGGTTTCCTGGGTTTTGGCCCTATGGTCTTATTCTTTGTATGTAGTTCCAAATAGTAAAACCAATGTAATTATTTCTAAACTAGAATACTTGGGAGAATTAACTTTTTGTTAATACTAATTGTGCTTAGATACACCAGCAATAAGCATTTTGATGTTTACATGGAGGAACAATGATTTTATCTTGCTAGGAGATTGTGAATCTATAGCTTGAGGTTTGACTTCCCAGGTCCTCATTTTCAGAGGACCCATAGATACTCAAGACATTTACATGAGTGTTAGATATCCTGTTTATAAAATTATTAGCTCAAGTTTTTGGGAATTATGGCTTTGTATTGAAAGATCTAATCTATAGAGTGTTATTTCACCACCCATTGTTAACTGTGTCTGCTAAATAAAAACAATATTGTACCTGGAAGATGTTCCTAGAAATCCATGTCTCCTTCCTGGATGACTCTTTGATTCCTATGCACATTAGCTACTTACACTGCTCATGATACATTTGAAGGAAACCTAATCTGAAACTAAGCAAAGAACAGAGCCATTCCTCTCGATTCCATCAAATGTTTCCACTCCCTTCTGTCTTTCTTCCCCTCTATCCTACACAGACCTGTATCTGGCAATAGAAAGGAAAATACATCTTATGAAAGCTTTGGAAAAGGCTTCAATTCCCTACACAAGAGCTTCTCTTCTCCTGAGGCCTCATTATTTCTTTGAGGTTCTTGCTCTGCAAATCAGGTCTGTCCTACTGGCCCTCCTTCTTGCTTTTTAAGGTCCCAGCTCTCCCATCAATTCATCGAGCTAGGTGGAAGGCATTGTTTTTTCCAGCACTGTCCGATTCTTCAGTAATGTAATGGCATTTCTAATGTTTGAAGTAATATGTGAAAATACTAGATTTCAAAATGAAATTTGCTGCTTTTAAATAAAAGCAAAAATTTATGAGAATAAGAGAAATTTTGTGTCTAAAATGTCTTCAGAGAATGAAGTAGACACTTGGATTTGTGATAGTTCAATTTTGATAAGTAGAAAACAAACACAACAGTGTGGAAAGGGAGTGGGGTGGGAGTCCTGGCAAATGCTGCTGGTGGCCTAAGCAAAAGAACACACTTTCAAAGCACTATCTGTCCAGGTGGAGACTTGATAGGTAGCACCCTGAAGATAACTTGGATTTGTTCAGTCTCTTTTGCCCTGTGGCGTCTGATGTTCCCAAGTCTTTCTCCAGCGGCTAGACAGATTCGGTGGTGTCTGGGCATAGCACTGGGAAGTGGTTGGTTCTCTGTTTCCAGATCATCAGTACCTAGAGGCAGTTGGAGGGTTTGTTGTTGGTGGAGGACACTTTTTTCTGTCACTGGTGGTGCAGAACAGCTTCTGCTCATCATTCTCTTAATCTGGCCCAGTGATGAAAAAGACCTACTGGGACCTTCCTGGCAGGTGAAGCATCCAGATGCTAAGCTCCAGGATTAATTTTGCTAGCAGTGGCGTCTGAGAGCCAATTCCTTTCCCCTGGCTTGGCTGGCAGACTGTGCTAACCCTCACAGTTCGAAAGGCTCACTTGATGTGTCAAATTAATGGTCTAGTTCTCTTGGCAGGAAGAGCCACACTGATGCTCTTTAAATGCAGAACTCTGTATTTAAATATGAGTCTTGAAGTTTTATCAGAGTCCTTGTCTCATGAGGGACAAAAACCAGCAGTTTCTAGAGATAGTAAGGAAACTGAATGATATGTTCTCTTTCTTAACAACACCTCAGAGTATACTTGGAACTGGGAACACCATTGTCAGTGTTCATCAAACAAAAAGAAAGGTATAGGAAGAATGGTCAACTAAGTGGGATGTCAGTGTACACACACACACACACACACACACACACACACACACACACACACACACCTTCTTTACCTTATTTTCATTTGAATTGTGCTTCTGTTTGGTGAAACTGTCTTCCTTGCCCCCCAAAAGTCAAGAAGAAAATTTATAATCGGACTCTGTGTTCATGACATTTTGCTTCTACTGTTTTTGGTTTTTTTTTGTTTTTGTTTTTGTTGTTGGAAAGTTTACGACTGACTGTCTGCAAGCAACAGTACTTTTGAAAGGGGCTCTAAATATTAAACTCATTTCAAGTGTGACTTGAGACTCAGGCAGACTGCAGGAGTGGTGACAATTTATTACTCTTCAGAAGCCCTAAAGCAGAGTAAATATAGATTTACCAGTGATAATATAAGAACAACAGATCAATTTGATTTTAAGTAAATCTTTCCCCCCAAAAGCCAGAATTTGATTAATCTATTGAAGCTTTCTGGAGTCACTGGGAACTAATTGAAACATAGATTAGTTCTTGTGTTTCTCCCCACACAGCTAAATGTACCCTTCTGAAGAAGGGAGTGTTATGAACATTTTTTGCCAATTCAAATTGTCACCTTTTCAGTACTTGCTTACACTGAGTTTAAGTGTCATGTGTCTAATTACAAAACTGTCAGGAAACCTGAGATGACCTAATCATTATGTATGTAGGAAGGGGGAAAAAACAGCCTTAATCCAACAGTCTCATACTAAAATTCAGAGATTCTGTATCCAGCTTTGGCCCCAATCTATGTGCATAGATGGTTGTTTGGACTGCTCCTAAGGACCCAGTATCCCCCATCCAATTTATTCTGTTTGTGTTATATGGATGGGAAAGCCCTACAAATTCCAGAGAGATGTAGTAATACTTTAGTGTCATAAAAATCTTACTAGCACTTTTGAATTTGAAGTCTGCTTTTTGATCTGAGTCTCTCACAGAACTTTTGAAACATTTATGTGTTTCACGGATATTTGTGACTAGTAGAGATCAATTTAGTTTTATAGGAGAGAAGACCGAGAAAAAGATAGTATAGGGACATATTGATCAGTGTCAAGATTACATGGAAATACATACTCATGTGGTCAACTAGTAAGCCACATATCCAAATCTTGAGGTCATGTAGACTATTTAAGTGTGGTATTAGTGACCCTTTGCATTTTTCAGTTTAGGAAGTTTTTACGTATATTCTTGAGTTTAGTGCTTGAACAAGTCTAGGATGTGATTTCATTCCCATGTACAGCTGAAAAAACTGAGGAGCAGAAAGTAATACAGAAACAAAGTATTTGAACAAATTAAAAGCAAATTCTTAAGATTATGAGATTTGAATGGTGGCTACTAGAAGTAAGAGGAATAATGGTAGATGATGAAGGAGTCAAATGTATAATGGAAGACAGAATCAAGAATGTTCGTAAGACCAAACATACACGAATATTGAAATATGTTGTACACCTGAAAACCAGTATATTATTATAAACCAATGTTACTTCAATAAAATTTTAAAAATAAAATAGCATATCAGTATAGTTCAGTCTGAGGTATTTCTGATCATTGCCCAGTAACTTTTTTTTTCTTTAGTTTGAATCCATTAGTAGAGTTCATGTGAGGAGTTGAGATCCTGTTTCTTTCTCTTTTTAGAAAGTGATAATTGATTATAAGAATTTTAGGAAGAATATTTGGTTTTATTCATGTTCATGGATTCTGCCAGTCAATTTACTGTTTTCTCTAAAAAATTACCTTTTAAATGTTTTTTAAAAATATTTTATCTATTTTTTAATGAGGGATAGATAGAGTGAAATATATGCAGAGAAAGATCAGAGTCACTTATCACATCTGGTTTATGGTAGTGCTGAAGATTAAACCTGGAAGCTCACAGCATCAAGCAGGAAAGTTTCACACATAACCATTATGCTGTGTTCCCAGCCCAAGAAATGACCATTATTCCATTTTCATTAATAGCAATGGTAATGATACCAACTCCGCTAAGTCAAAGGGCTGATAATGTTTGGATGATGACAAAGTCTCCATATTTAGGTCTAATTATTATTCTAGGGAATTTGTCAGGTGTTTTTTTTTTTTAATGGAGAATTATTCTTCAGAGTTAAGTGGGTATTTTCTGCAAGTGCCATGACCTTCTTATTCTATTCATCTGAAAAAAAGGAATGATTCATGCACTAATGATTCATGCATTAAATGACATGTGCATAATATAAAATAATATAAAATAAATTGTAGGTTCAGGTGGCTTTTGTTCTGTTATAAATTTCATCATGACTTTGTACTTTTCCCTAAGTCATGCCCACTTTCCTAGGTGAGGTATAGGGCAAAGGATTTGCTTTACTTTTAATCACTTCATCCCTGAATTTCTCAAATGAGGAAGTAATTGTAGGAAAGGTCTGTCGAACTGTGCTTTGAAGGGAGTGCCGGTGAAAATGTTGACTAATGATTTTTCCCAGTGAATTATTAGGCCTATAATCAAGCTTTATCAGTCGGTGGCTCCATCAAATCTAGTTAACTAACAATTTTCACCACTATTAATCCGTGGCTGGGGTTCAGTGCTTTGGATTAAAGCTTTGACCCATGTAGAGGATATAAAATATATAAAGGTAATCTAATATAAGAAAAAAATCTGACTTGAGGTTTTGACAAGACTGGGACTTCATAGGCTGGCAATTCAGAGAGCCGTTATAGACCTTGGATTAATTTTCAATGACCTGTGTTCTTTGAAATCTCTACTTCACTAATATTTGATAGAAGAATTAGTGAAGTTAAATTATGCTTTCTAAATGAGTGTAGAAAGCTAGAGGATGGATCCTAAAACAATTCTTCTCTTTCCCTTAGAAAGTGTTGATGGGGGGCCACACAGTGGCTTGAGCTCATGGCTGAACTCACTTTATACGCAAGGACATGGGTTCAAGAGGTAAAGCTGTGCTGCAGGCATCCCTTTGTCTCTTTCCCTCTCTATCTACCCTTTCCCTCTGGATTACCCTCTGTCTCTATCCAGTAAATAAATAAATAAAATATTTTTTAAAAGAAAAGTATTGATGAAACTCATCATGAAAATGACCAGCCATGCTATTGGGAAAGTTCTCCCTATCATGGAACTGTAGAAATGCTGAGTAATTCCACCTTGCTTATATGAATTATATTAGGCCAATGTACATATTTTCTTTCTTTCTTTTTTTTTATTTAAGCTTTTTTTTTTCTTTTGCTTCCAGGGTTCTCACTGGGACTCAGTGCCTGCACCATGAATCTACTGCTTCTGGAGGCCATTTTCCCCCCTTTTGTTGCCCTTGTTGCCCATGTTGTTGTTGTTGCCATTGCAATTGTTGTTGGATAAGACAGAAATTGAGAGAGGAGGGGAAGACAGAGAGGGGGAGAGAAAGACACCTGCAGACCTGCTTCACCACCAGTGAAGCAAGCCCCCTGCAGGTGGGGAGGTGGAGGCTGTAACCAGGATCTTTACTCTGGTCCTTGCACTTCGCGCCATGTGCGCTTAACCCGCTGTGCTACCACCATCAATGTATAATATTTCCACTTGTGTATCCAGACCGAGTTTAAATGTAGGTTCTTTTTTTTAACTGGGGGATTAGTCAACAGCAAAATACAGTAGCTTGTACATGCATAACATTTCCCAGTTTTCCACATATGGTCCTCCTCTGCCATCATGTTCCAGGACCTGAATCCACCCCCCACCCCACCCCAGAGTCTTTTACTTTGGTGCAATACACCAAATCCAGTCCAAGTTCTGCTTTGTGTTTTTCTTTCTGATGTCATTTTTCAACTTTTGTCTACGAGTGAATCATCCCATAGTCATCCTTTTGTTTCTGACTGATAACACTAAACATGATTCCTTCAAGCTCCATCCAAGATAAATGTATGTGCTTCATGATCCTTCTCTGATTTTTCTCTGTTAGAATTTTTTTATTTCTCTCATCTCAGATCTTACATATCCTCCTATCTACATAGCTTTGGTAGCAGCTGTTTTATTATGACTACACATTAAATACTCTCTAAGTACTTTTAGACATGAAGATAAGTTCTGTGCTTTATTTATTTGAAGCACAGCATTTAGTTATGTACATATAATATTCACTTAATATGTTTATTAAAGGACTCAATAGAAGTTATTTTGTTTTGTGATTAACTATTCAAAATTACATATATATATATATATATATATGTGTGTGTGTGTGTGTGTGTGTGTGTGTGTGTGTGTGTGTGTGTGTGTGTAATTTTTTTTTTTTACCTGAGGGCTGCTGAGCTCTGGCTTGTGGTGTTGAGGGCAGGGTGCAAGGGATGTAGAACCTGGGACTCAGGCATTAGAGCAGAGTCTCTTTGCATAACCATTATGCTATCACCCCCACCCTTAGAGAATAATTTAAATAATTTACTAGTTAGAGACAGAGAAATCAAGAGGAGAGAGATATCAAGGAGAAAGAGAGACACCTGCCACCTGCCACACTATTCCACTATTTGTGAAGCTTCTCTGCTCCAGGTGGGTTCCTGAAGCTTGAACCCTGATCCTCATGCATTGTAATATGTGTGTGTTAGAGCTTGTGCCACTACCCACCCTCGAAATGAAATTCATGAGTTATAACAATAATAAAAATAGAAAATAATCATTGATCAGATGAGATCCAAATATTAACATAAAACTTTTCTTTGTAATAGATACAGCATAGTGAAGTTTAACATGCCTTCAGGATAGGATAGAGAGAAATCGAGACAAGAGAGAGGGGGAGAGAAAGATAGACACCTGCAGACCTGTTTCACTGCTTGTGAAACGACCCCCCCTGAAGGTGGGGAGCAGGGGGTTCAAACTGGGATCCATAAGTGCGTCCTTGTGCTTTGTATTTGTACTATGTGCACTTAACCTAGTGAGCCACTACCCGGCACCCTGTAAAATTTCCTTAAAAGTAGATTCAGAGACTTCCTATTCAAGATGACATTACAACACACTGAACTCATTTATTATGGATACATAGACACAGCTACCTGTGAAACAATCTCCTCTTTAAAAAAAAAATGTCCAAAGATTGGTTGAATGTTGATTACCCATCTAGTATATGAGAAGAAAACCACACTGGAAGGGGCAAGAGATGCTGTGGCAGTTTTATACAAGTCCTAACTAGAATTCAGCATTCCACAATATATATATACTTATACATATTTGCCTTTTTTTCTCCCTGTGGGCCTGGCTTCTCTTCCTTTCTAAGTCTCACCTAGGGAGAAAATTCAAAACTCAGAGCTTCTCCCTAAGATTCTAAAACATTCAAGCTCAATATCGAACACTCCAACTTTTAAGACATACACTTGAGAGTAAAATATCATTACATGAAAATAATGCATTTACTTTTAATTACCTTTATTTATTTATTGGAGACAGCCAGAATTAAAGGGGGGTGATAGAGAGGGAGAGAGACAGAGAGACACCTGCAACACTGATTCACCACTCGCAAAGCTTTCCCCTGCAGGTGGGAACCAGGGGCTGGTACCCCGGTCCTTGTCCGCTCAACCAGGTGCACCATCACCTGGCTCTGAAAATACCACATTTCTTATAAGTTTTTAAAACCACCTCTGTGTGCTTCCCTTGTGAACTATAGGATGATAGGTGGAATATTGTATTCATAAATGTTGCCAGTAATCTTTTGATATACATTATCTTTAGAATATTCTAAGGAGCAAATACACATTTGCAGAGTTTTATTTGTAATCTTATCTGACTTGCAATAAGAAAAGCATGACCCAGTAAAAATAAGGATGCACATTATTGGGGGGGTGGAAACATTGTGAAAATAACCACTTTCATCATTTCATCCCAAATTTCACCATTGGTTTTCCAGGGGTGAAAAATGAAACTCCGTGAGTCGAGTGGTAGCGCAGCGGGTTAAGTGTAGGTGGCGCAAAGTGCAAACACCGCATAAAGATCCCGGTTCGAGCCCCCAGCTCCCTACCTGTAGGAGAGTCTCTTCACATGCAGTGAAGCAGGTCTGCAGGTGTCTATCTTCCTCTACCCCTCTCTGTCTTCCCCTCCTGTCCTCCTCTCTCTAGTTCTCTCTGTCCTATCCAATAATGACGACATCAGTAAAAACAATAATTACATCAATAAAAAGAAAAATGAAAGTCCAACTCTCTAGACTGGCATTTAAAACTCATATTAAGCAAACTCTGACAGTGAGTTCAATAATAAATTCTGTTACTTTCTAGTTTGAAGAATCTTTTCACTCACTTTCACATAACAAATAATATAGTTCTCTCAAATTCCAGACCTGTGTTAAATTCATAGACTCCCAAGTTCATATACAAACCAATACGTGTTTCCAGTCATGTAGACACATGCTGTTAAGTGCTACGGACCGCTCAGGCAGAGGAGCAGTAGGAAGGATCAGGGAACTCTGAAGGTGACCACCCGGTGAGTCAGGAGGAGAACAGAATACACCACACTCTGTTGGAGGGTGAATCTGAACTCAAGTTTTATTTAGCAAGTGAGAGTTTTATATATCCTTCAGCCTTACATAAACAATATCTGAATATAGAAAGTAATGGCCTTGTGGTTTTACAGAAATGTCGTACTTCATAGGGTGCTGTATTTTTGAGTAATAGGCTTAGCAGATAGTATTTTACGTAGAGTTTTAACATATTTCATAAGAGGAGGTGAGTAAGTATTATTAAGAATTTTTCCTAAAACTTTATGTAGTTGATGACCCATAATTTTGTCCACCTCATTTCTTATTCATCTGTATCTAATCTGGGAACGGGGGCTGTTCATCCCCGATTACACGATTACACAGCATCATTACCATGTACATAATGAAAACAATAATCAGTTTTCAATTTAGATCTGCTCAGAATGCCAAGACCCACTCTCAGAATTCTTCTTCCTTGAAGAGAGTTTTCTAGGGTGCTGACCCTGTCAGGCTCATCATTCTGGAGTTGAATGGGGCGTGGCAGTTAAGCTAACATTTCTTTTAATTTTATTAGTGACTTAGTATTGATTTACAAAACTATGTCATGACAGGGTTGTAGTATCGCACCACTCCAACCACCAGATTTCTCTGTCCCATTTCCTCCCCTGGAACATCAGTAGTTGTCCCAAGGTCACAGATAGGTGTTGGCTCTTATTTCTATAACTATATTTATACATATTTGCCACTTTCTTTTTTCCTGTTGTCGTGGCTTCTCTTCCTTTGTTTTTTTTTTTTTTTTCTCCAGGGTTATCACTGGGGTTTGGTGTCTGCACTACAAATCCACTGCTCCTGGAGGCTACTTTTTTCCTTTTGTTGCCCTTGTTGTTTATGGTTGTTGTTGCTATTACTGTTGTTGTTGCTTTTGTTGTTTTGGGGTAGGACAGAGAGACATCAAGAGAGGAGGAAAAGACAGGGGGAGAGGAGATAGACACCTGCAGACCTGTTTGACCACCTGTTTGAAACACCCCCCCCTGCAATAGGGGAGCCTAGGGCTTGAACGGGGATCCTTACACTGGTTATTGTGCTTTGAACCGTTTCTGCTTATCCTGCTGCACTACCACCCGGCACCCTCTTCTCTTCCTTTCTAAGTCACCCCTACACCTATTACTACTTCTGAGTGTTTTTCCTTTTTTCCTCTTCTGTCTCTGAGTCCTGATGGAATTGGAGTTCAGAGCTCTCTGGTCATCTTCCCCTAGCATTTCTCCTCCTCTGGGAGTATAGACCAAAATTCTTTATGGGAGTGCAGAAGGTGGAAGGTCTGGCCTCTGTAACTGCTACTTCCCTGGATATGAATGTTGGCAGTTTGATCCATGCCCTCAGCCTGTTTCTATATTTCCCTAATGGGGTAGGGCCCTGGAGAGGTGAGGCCCCTGGATACACTGGTGAGGTCATCAGCCCAGGGAAGTCAGAATGTAATCATAATAAATGCTTACATTTATTAACTATTTAGCCTGTATTTCATCCTATGCCTTTTTCATGCACTATCCTTTTTAGCACCTGTCTCAAGAATGCATATGAGATATGAGCTATATGATTTCTGTTTTACAGATAAAATTTGAACACAATAAACAATAAACCTGTCACACAAATCCAGGTAGTTGAACTCCAGAACCAACACTGTTTGCTACAGTGTCCCCTGTTTTTCATAGCAGTAAGTATGTATGTGTTCCTTTACATACTTTTTGTTATAGAAGATATGGAAAAAAATAAAAAGAATGAATTGAAGAAATTTCTTGAGAAGATATCAGTGTTGTATCCGTGACTGATTTTGTATTCCCAGATCACTTCCTGCAAAGCTGTCATGTAAACTAGCATTTAGCAAACAGGATGCTAGATTTTTTGAAGTTTTTATCTGGTGTTAATCAATATCATCTTAGTAACAGCTATATTTATCTGACATAAAGCAACTTCCTCGCACAGTTTGACCTTGTCTTTCTCCTGAATTATTTTGAACTGCATATCTCTGATACACAAATCACTGAACAATGTAGTCGTTGCATGGTATGCTGCTGATAGACTCCAGACAGCACTATGTGAGTTTAAATTATCCAATGCCAATAAAATACCCACTTTGTATGTATGGAAGAAACATGCCTCACTTCCACTTACTGGTTGACATGATGTATTGGCTCTGTAAACAGACCACTTAACCTCAAAAATAGTTTACAGATACAATGACTCTTTTTTTTTTTTAATTTTTTATTTAAGAAAGGATTAGTGAACAAAAGCATAAGGTAGGAGGGGTACAACTCCACACAATTCCCAACACCCAATCCCCATAACCCACCCCCTCCCATGGTAGCCTTCCCATTCTCTATCCCTCTGGGAGCATGGACTCAGGGTCGTTGAGGGTTGCAGAAGGTAGAAGGTCTGGCTTCTGTAATTGCTTCCCCGCTGAACATGGGCGTTGACTGGTCGGTCCATACCCCCAGTCTGCCTCTCTCTTTCCCTAGTAGGGTGTGACTCTGGGGAAGCTGAGCTCCAGGACACATTGGTGGGGTCTTCAATCCAGGGAAGCCTAGCCAGCATCCTGGTGGCATCTGGAACCTGGTGATTGAAAACAGAGTTAACATATGAAGCCAAACAATTTGTTGAGCAATCATGGATCCCAAGCTTGGAATAGTGGAGAGGAAGTGTTAGGGAGGTACTCACTGCAAACTCTAGTGTAGTCCTGCTTTCGGGTGACTCTTTTATTCTCTTCATTTTTCCTCCCTGCATATTTTTTCACACAAAGGTAGGAAATATGCTTTGTTATTGCCTCATGTGGCACTTTCAGGCTGGCTTCTTTTAGGATGAACAGGTTTTAGATTCCTGAACAGAACAATGAAAGAAACACTGTGAAACTTTCCTTCTGTGACAGCCGGAGGGGATGGAACAAAGTCAGTTGCCTGGTGGAGGTGGTCTTTAAATAAAGGTCAAACAAAATTGTACTGAAAGCTTTGAGATGAGCTTCAAGTGACTGTTTTGTGGGGGTAGGAGGGGTTGACCTTGTGAGAAATGGATAGAAAAAATAGCATTTTAAAGCAAAAGCTCTTTGTTCCATCTGATTCCTCTCATCATTCTAAGAAATATCAAACACAGATTAGTCCGGAATCCTTTTTCTCTTCACTAGATTATACAAGGTGTGAGCCAGGGTTTTTATTGTCAAAGAAGTTTATAAAAAGTTTGGAAGGAGTTGAAAGGTGTGTCCTAAGGCTGCTACAACAAATTGTAACATATGAAATTACTTAAAACAACAGGATTTTATTATCTCATAGAACTGTAAGGTAGAAATTTAAAATCAAGATGTTAATAGGATCATGTTCTCTCTAAAGAGGATTATTTTTGCTTCTCTTTAGGGAGTTACCAGTCATTGTGTCATCGTGTGTATGCGTGTGCCTGTGCCTGTGCCTGTGCGTGTGTGTTCCTCTAATCTGTGCTGCTGTATCTTTCATCTGTGTCCGAATTTCTCTGTTTTTACAAAGGCACATGGTTAGATTAGATTATTGCACATGGTTATCCAGTATCACTTCATTGTACATTTTAGGAGATCCTATTTCCAAATAAGATTACATTACTAGGTACCAAGGATTAGGACTTAAATATATCTGTTTAAAAGACTAGGTTAGTGGAATAGGCACTAGCACTGCCATGTCTTGACTTGGGGAGGAGAGAGTATTGGTTAGTTTCCTTCACTGTTTTCTTTTTCTTTTTCTTTTTTTTACCAGAGCTCTGTTCAGCTCTGGCTTATGGTGATATGGGGGATTGAACCTGGGATTTTGGAGCCTCAGGCATGAGAGTCTGTTTGCATAACCATTATGTTATCTACCCTCTGCCTTCCTTCACTATTTTTTTTTTCCCCTCCAGGGTTATTGCTGGGCTCAGTGCCTGCACCATGAATCCACCGCTCCTGGAGGCCATTCCCCCCCCCTTTTTTTTTTTTTGTTGCCCTAGTTGTTGCAGCCTCACTGTGGTTATTATTGCCATTGTTGACGTTGCTTTTGTTGTAGGATAGGACAGAGAGAAATGGAGAGAGGAGGGGAAGACAGAGAGAGAGGGGGAGAGAAAGATAGACACCTGCATACCTGCTTCACCGCCTGTGAAGCGACTCCCCTGCAGGTGGGGAGCCGGGGGCTCGAACCGGGATCCTTACGCCGGTCCCTGCGCTTTGCGCCACGTGCGCTTAACCCACTGCGCCACCGCCCGACCCCCCTTCACTATTTTTATCTACTTTTATATCCATTTTTTTGTGTGTGAACAGTTGAGTTTTTTTTTTTTCAGTTTTCTGTAAATTTTAATGCAATATATCTTTCAGAAAAATAGAATGGCCTTTTCTAACCCTATTGACAGTTCTAAACCACTCAAACATAGGAATTTTGGATCCAGTGACTTGAAATCAGAAGAACTGGGTTTGATTATGAGTTATACCATTTCTCAGCTGTATTCTCTTGAATTCTAGTCCTTAATCTTTCCAAAGTTCTATCTGATATTTAAAAACTAATAGCTGTGGGCAGGGGGTTGTTAGCATAATGGTTATGCAAAGAGATTCTCATGTCTGAGGCTCTGAAGTCCCAGGTTCAATCCCATGCACCAGCATAAACTGACCAGTGCTCTGGTTAAATAAATAAACAAAAAACCCTAATAGCTTTATCTACCCAAATAAGGTCACTTGAAACACTTGTTAGACTAATACTAGGAAATAGAATGGAAATGGTCCTTTGCCCTAGGATTTAGAACTATATCTCATCTACAATTAAAGATATAGTGATACAATAAAATATATCTTTTTAAAAAACAAAACAATAGATTGGGAGCACTTTTCACAAGCTCTCAGTCTATATTGCTTTTCCCAATCACTGCCAACAGTGTTTAATAAAATCCCTTCTCTGTCTCCAGCCCCTCTGTTCCACTTCCTTTTGTCAGTTGGTGGGGCAGAAAAATAGAGGGAGTAGTGGGAGTTGACCTTGAGCCATATAAGAGGGTGGAATTACTTTTCTGCCCCCTGGGTACTTCCCAACTAGGACTAGATTGCAAAGTAACACCAAGTTCCTTCCTCTCAGGAGAATCTGTCCTTTGCCAAACGTGTTCTTATTGGTCAATTGGCGATACAGCATCAGGCAGATGTTATCTGCCTACAAGAAACACATATAGCAGTTGATGAAGCTGCTCGATTCACCATCAGTGGATTCGATTTAATATGCTATAATCTCCATCCTAAACACGGCCGAGCCATCTACGCTAAATCGTATCTTGCGGACATTTACCATACGGCCTCTTCGACTTTCTACGACTCCATTACTATTGGAACTATTTAGCTCGTCAACGTATATAAGCCTCCCAGTGCCTCATGGAATAATGAGGTCCTGCCTAGCCCGAATTACCAGGCTGTTTATGTTGGAGACTTTAATAGTCATCACCAAGACTGGGGATATTCCTCCACCCATGCTGACGGCTCTATCTTAGCCGACTGGGCTTCAGCGAATGACCTCTCCCTATTATACGATCCCAAACAGCCAGGCTCTTTTCACAGTGCTAGATGGAATAAAGACTCGTCACCCGACCTGTGCTCGATTAGCACAGTCAACGGCCAAGCCTTTCCCGCTACAAGACAAGTTCTCAAGATCTTCCCGCACAGTCATCACCGCCCAGCTGTCATCCACATTGGTCTCCAGCTCCCACTGATTCTGTGCTTGGAGAAACTAAGATGGAACTTTTGGAAAGCAAACTGGCGTCTGTTCAGTGATCTTACCAACAAATCTATTCCTGCAATTCCAATTAACTCTATTCCCCCTGAAGATTCCTACAGGCGCTTCCGCCAAGCCATCTTCAAAGCAGCTTCCCAAGCTATTCCTCGTGGGAGACATGCTAACTATATGCCTTGTCTTGATGCTGAATGTGAGCAACTACTAAAGCAGTATGATGAGTCGGGCGACCCAGATGTGGCTGACCATCTCATTGCCTCCCTGGATGCAGCACGCCAAGCCCGCTGGCAACAACTCACGGAAAGTCTGAACTTCACCCACTCAAGTAGGAAGGCCTGGATGCTTCTTCATAGTCTGGGTGCCAGTACCCAACCCCCTCTTCCATCTCCCATCCTCCCGTATCTCCAAACTCAGTGGCCAGTCACCTAACTCAAGTTGGACATGCTAAGATCGACCCAGTCTGGAAAAGAGAAATTTCCCATGAGTGGTCATCCCACTTCCGTTTATCTTGTCCATCTCCAAAACTCTCTCCCTTTACACTGTCTGAACTGGAAGACGCTTTGAAGAGGGTTAAACCGGGAATGGCTGCTGGCTATGATAACATCACCCCAGAACTCATTCTTAACTTGGGCCCCATGGCAAAGAAGTGGCTCACTACATTCCTGTCCCACATCTTGGAATCCGAATCTATGCCCAAAATTTGGCGTCGTGCAAAGATAATAGCAGTTTTGAAACCAAAGAAAGACCCAACACTGGCCACCAGCTATAGACCAATTTCTCTCCTCTCTGTGTGTTACAAACTCCTTGAGAGGCTGCTTCTGTCAGGAAGTTCTCATCTTACAGAGAAATTTCTATCACCCGCCCAAGCTGGTTTCCACCCAGGAAGATCTACCTGCGAACAAGTCCTGGCCCTCTCAACTTACATTGAAAATAGATTCCAGAAGAATTTAAAGACGGGTGCTGTCTTTGTTGATCTCACAGCAGCCTATGACACGGTCTGGCACCGTGGTCTCCTAGTCAAGATCTCAAGATGCCTGCCTCCATGGGTGGCCAACACTATACCGTTTCTTCTCCAAAACAGAAGATTCTGGGTGCATCTGGGTGACAAGTCTAGCAGATGGAGACTTGTCTCAAGTGGCCTCCCCCAGGGCTCTGTTCTGGCTCCTACGCTATTTAATATTTACATCAATGACCTTCCAGAAACTTCTTCAAGGAAGTTCATCTACACCGATGACATCTGCTGTGCAACTCAGGCATCCAAGTTTGACATCCTCGAGGAAACACTCACAAAAGACATGTCTCTGATATCTGATTACTGTAAAAAATGGTGACTAATCCCTAGCACTGCAAAAACGGTATCATCTGTTTTCCATCTACACCATGCCTTGGCCTCGCGTGAGCTTAATGTGCAGCTTGACGATACAAGAATCCGGCATGAAGCCCAGCCAGTCTATCTTGGCATTACTCTCGATCGCACTCTGTCATTTCACGAACATCTCATAAAAACTGCAGCAAAGGTGGGTGCGAGGAATAACATCATTGCAAGACTGGCCAGCTCCTCATGGGGCACGAGTGCTTCCACACTACGATCATCATCTCTGGCATTATGTTATTCCACTGCAGAATACTGTGCCCCAGTATGGTTCCGTAGCCCCCATGTCCACTTGGTCGATTCCAAATTATATTCCTCCATGAGGATCATTTCTGGAACCATCCGTTCCACCCCGGTTCCATGGCTGCCAGTTCTTAGCAACATTGTCCCGCCAGATATTTGTTGGGATGCGGCATCATCTAAGTTCATTTCCCACGTCTACGCTCGACTGGACCTGCCAATATACGTGGATATCTTCGCCCACCCTGTCCAACACTTGACGTCTCGTCATCCAATCTGGTCTCCTATGCCTACACTGAACTTCTCTCTTCCAGACTCTTGGACACAGAGTTGCCAGTCAGCTGAGGTAAAGAACAAACACCTCATCACAGACCCCTGCAAGCGTCAACCCGGCTTTGACCTAGCACGTTATGATTGGGCCCTCCTCAATCGCTATCGAACAGGCCATGGCTGGTGCGCCTCTATGTTCCATCGCTCGGGAGCCAGCGACTACCCGAACTGCCCCTGCGGCTACAGACAGACTATGACCCACATAGTCAACAACTGCCACCTCTCCAGATTCAAAGGAGGTCTTGAAACTTTACATCAGGCTCAACCTGACGCTGTTGACTGGCTATGGAAGAAGGGCAAATGCTAGAAGAAGAAGAAGAAAAAGAAGAAGAAGAAGAAGAAGAAGAAGAAGAAGAAGAAGAAGAAGAAGAAGAAGAAGAAGAAGAAGAAGAAGAAGAACAAGAAGAAGAAGAAGGAGAAGGAGAAGGAGAAGGAGAAGGAGGAGAAGGAGAAGGAGAAGAAGAAGAAGAAGAAGAAGAAGAAGAAGAAGAAGAAGAAGAAGGAGAATCCTCCCCAACTTCTCTGTTCCTCCTTTTAAAATTGTGCTAAAATGAATAATATAGAATTGACTATTTTAACCATTTTCAAGTGTAAAATTCAGCTGTTTTAAATACATTCATATTTTCATGTATTTTCATCACCCTTCATCTCTTCATCTTGTAAAACAAATACTTATGTCTATAAGCAGTTCTCTATTCTCCCCTCCTGCCCCCAACTTTTTAGAATCTGCCAGTAAGCCATCATTGTCCTTTGTGATTCTGACTACTCTTAAGTACCACACATAAGTAAAATCATACAGACTTTGTTCTTTTGTGACTGGTTTCTTTCACTTACCATAATGTCTTCAGTCATCCAACTTTCAGCATATTGCAGAATTTCTCAAATAATTATCATTTAAGGCATATACAAGCCACTTTTGTTTATCTACTTATCTGACACTTGATAAGCTTCCATATTTTAGTTACCATAAATAAAGATGCTTTGAATATGGTGGTTCAACAAATATATATATATATATATATATATCATACCTGGTTCATATGGTAATACTATTTACATTTTTGAAGGGCATTCAGCTGTTTGCTATAGAAGCTGTGCCATTTTACATTCCTACCAAGTATATATAGGCTTTCAGTTTCTCCATATCTTCTGCAATAATACATACTTCATGTATACATGGATATAATATATATGCATTATATCTAATAGAATAGAATACTAGCTGTCATTTCTAATGGCTGTCAGCCAGCGCATTAACACAAAGATTGACTAAGGAAAGTTATTAATTAAATCAATTGCAGTTAGATACATATAAAATAAGACATACATTAAACAAATATATATATGTTAATACATACATTGCAGGGGGACAGGGCAGGAGCACAGTGGGTTAAGTGCACATGGTGTGAAACCCAAGGACCAGCATAAGGATCCTGGTTCCACCTCCTTGTCCCCACTTACAGGGGGGCCGCTTCACCAGTGGTGAAGCTGGTCTGCAGGTGGCTACTTTTTCTCTCGCTCTCTGTCTTCCCCTCCTCTCTCGATTTCTCTCTGTCCTATCCATCAGCAACAGCACCAGTGGCAACAATAAAAATAACAACAAGGGCAAAAAAAATGGGAAAAATGGCCTCCAAGCATAGGGGATTCCTAGTGCAGGCACGGAGCCCCAGTAATAACCCTGGAAGCAAAAAAAAAAAAAATACATTGCAGGTATAGATTTGATTTTTGTATTTTGTAATGACTAGTTATATACTTTTTGACTGTTTTCCTATATTCTTTGGAGAAATGTGTATTAAAGTTTTTTCCCCATGTTTGAATTGTATATTTAAAAAAGTTTTCTGTAGTTACTGTTTATTAATCAATGATCATGTTATATGATTTGTAAATATTTTTTTGCTTGCCCTGTGTTTTTTTTTAATTTTTATTCTATGGAAAGCTTCTTTTGTTGTATAATTTTTTTAAAAAAAATGTAGTCTAATTTTTCAATTTTTTTTTCAATTATTTATGCCTTTGCTATCATAGGTAAGAAATTGTTTCCAAATCCAGTGTCAGGAAGCTTTTTCTTGTATTTTATTCTATGAGTTTATTATTTTAGTTATTATATTTTGAGATCCACTTCAGGTTAATTTTTGTATATGATGTTAGCTGGTAAGACTCCACTGTACTCTTTTGTAATGATATCCAGTTTTCCTAGGACCATTTCTAGGAAAACCAATAATACTCATAAAGTTAATGGTTATCAGTGAAACACAAAGACAAATGAAAGAATACTTTACCCCTGTGAGAATGTCATACATTAGAAAAGACAGAAGCAAATACTGAAGAGGATGTAGAGAAAAGGGAACTCTTCCGAACTGCTGGTGGGAATGAAAATTGGTCCAACCATTGTGGAAAACATTCAGGAAGTTCTTAGAATGATAGAAGCAGATGTACCTATGGAAATTCTTTTCCTTAAAATACATCCCAAAGGAGCAAATTATATCTAACTGAAGAGAGCTGTGTACTTCTATATTCATAACAGCTCAATCTTTAATAGCCCAAATTTGGAAGTAACCCAGATGCCAAACAAGATGAGTGGTTTAGAAAGTTGTACTAACTGCTAAAAAATGATGAAGTCATCACCTTTGCCTCATCCTGGGTAAAAGTTGAAGGAATTATGTTGATAAGCCAAAACAACAACAACAACAAATAAATATTGAATGATCTCATTCATTAATTTAAGAAATAAAGACAGAAAGGAAAACAGAATGAAACTTAGACTAATGTTAAGGGGGTGTTCTGGGAAGGGTGTTTTGCATCATGGTACATGATGGTAGAAAAGGACTTAAATTGGGAGTAACTTTTTTTGCAGACACCTATCACAAGATGAAAAAATCATGCCCATATCTCATCAACTGTAGGGCAAACCATCAACCCCTCATTAAAATTATATAAATAAAAGTGAAATCATGACTTTCTCCCCTCCCCTCCCAAAAAGCCTAGTGCTATTACTATTGAATGATCTTGATCGATTTGTCAAGAATTGTTTGACTATATATGTGTGTTTCTAGGTTCTTTCTTCTATTCTATTGGTCTTATGTATGTTTTATGCTAACACCACCATTTTGATTACTACAGCTTTCTTATAAGTTTTGGTCACTTTAAAGTAGATTTAAATTAAATCCAACATTTTCATATTGCTAAATTATTTACTCTTTTAGTCCATGAGCATAGGATGCAATTCCAATTATTTATGTTTAATTTAAGCAATAGTTGCTATGTATTTTATATAAGTAACTTTCTTGGTTAATTTCTAGTATTTTGATATGAATATAAATAGAATTGTTTTGTGATTTTATTTTTAGATTTTGTATGTGTATAAATGCAACTGATTTTGCAAAATAAATTTTTGTATCTTGCTACTTTGCAAAATTTATTACTTCTAACAACATTGCCATGGAGTCTTTAGGGTTTTCTACATATAAGCTCATATCACCTGCAAATTATATATCATTAATTCTTCCTTCCCAATTTATAAGCCTTTTATTTATTTTTCTTACCTAATAGCCATGGCTAAAAATGATAATATGATGTGGAATAGAAGTGGTAAACACTAGGGGCCGGGTGGTGGCACACTGGGTTAAGCACACATGGTATGAAGAAGTGGTAAAAGCCAGACTTCAAAGCCTTGCTCCTGACCTTCAAGAATAAGCTTTTAGTCTCTCACTGTTGAGTATTATGTTTGCTGTAAATGTTTCATATATGCCTTTTACTACGTGAAGGTAGTTCTGTTCCTATTTTTTGAGTTTTCTTTTTTTTAGCCATGAGTTTTGAATTTTGTCAAATGTTTTTTTGTCAATTGAGATGTTCATGTAGTTTTTATCCCTCATTTTGTTGACATGACAAAGTGCATTGATTTTTTTTTTTAATAGTGGAACCATTGTTGCATTCCAGGAATAAGTCCCACTTTGTTGAAGTATATAATCTTTTTCAAATAGGCTGCTGAATTCCTTTTATTCGTTTTTGGCTGAAGATTATTGCATCTGTGCTTTTAAGGCATATTGTCTTACAGTTTTCTTATTGTGTCTTTGGCTTTAGTGTCTGCTGTCCTCCTAGAAAGAATTAGTAAGTATTCCTTTCTCTTTACTTTTCTCTTGTAAGTTTGTATGTTGTTTGAAATAATCATTGAAGGCCTGGGGAGATAGTGGTTATGCAAAAACACCTAAATGCCTGAGGCACCAAAGGTCTCAGGTACAATCCCAGAACCAGCACCACCATATACCAGAACTGAGAATTACTCTGGTAAAATAAATAAATAAATAAATAAATAAATAAATAAATAAATAATCAGCGAATACACTACATCCAGAGATTGACTATTTAATCTTTTTTTTCCTACTGAGTTATCTCTGGGGCTCATTGCCTATACTATGAATCCACTGCTCCTGGAGGCCACTTTCCCCCCATTTTTGTTGCCTTTGTTGTTATTCCTGTTGCTGTTGTTGGATAGAACAGAGAGAAATCTATATAGGAGGGGAAGACAGAGAGGGAGAAAGAAACAGACACCGGCAGACCTGCTTTACCACTTGTAAAGTGACCCCCCTGCAGGTAGGGTGCTGGGAATTTGAACTTGATTTTTTATGCCGGGCCTTGCACTCTGGGCCATGTGCACTTAACATGGTGTGTTATATTTATATAGCATCTTTCCTGCTCAATTTCTGACTGTCTCTATCCAATAAATAAATAAATAAAGGTTAAAAATTTAGAAAGAAGTAATGTAAATAATAGCAAAATTAAGGAAGTGGCAATGGTCTGTGACCATTCATAGATTTGGTAGGTTCTGCCAAGAAGAGATGATTAGAATACTTTCAACCAGAGATTTTGGTGAAATAAATCTGGTTAAGATTTGACAAACAGCCTCCATGCCTGTTTGAGGAGGTAGGGAACTCGTTGTTACAGTTTTCTCATGTATTTCAAGGTAGCACAGTTAATAGATGGTGGTGGGAGAGCTAACAGTGAAAAACTCCAAAGATAGGGTATTGGAATATGTTATTAGCTAGACAATAGTGACCATCAGTATAGAAATGGAGCCATGTGAAGAAACCCTCTGCATTCTTCATGTTGACAGGAGCAAAACCCAGAAAAAGGCAGTAGAAGATATATTGAACTCATTCTCAGCTCCCACTCAAATCCCCTTTTTTGGTCTTTTGGGGAAAGGAAACATGAGATGAGGACTTTAAACTACTTCAGTGCGTGTGTATTGTTGGATATTAAACTGAGATGTTCATAAATGTGAATTATGCATCCTAATACTGACATATTCTAATAGATTACAGACCCCTGGGTTCTATTTTTATGGCTGTGGGTGACCTCAAATCTGTGCAATCTTTTAAAATATCTATAATTGTTTTACAAGAACTGGAGAAAAATAAAACTATTTCAAGGGCATAAATAAGCCAGTTAAAACTGTTCCATAAACTAACTATAAACAGCTATCAATATTTTAATTCTGCATCTGTCTTTTACAGCTTATGAAAAAAATGGAACATCTGCTAGTGCATGCTTAACAGTAAATGTATATAACATTCATTTAGTGTCTTGTAAACTGTAAAGTTCTGAGAAAATACTCTAAATATTATTAAATATATATGCTCTAAATATTATTAAATCATCCAAAATTTGAGAAAAGTGAAGTAGCTTTCAATATTCTATAGCTCTCCCTTACAACTTTTTTTTTTAATTTCTTTATTGGGAGATTAATGTTTTACATTCGACAGTAAATACAATAGTTTGTACATAACATTTCTCAGTTTTCCACATAACAATACAACCCCCACTAGGTCCTCTGTCACCCTTTTTGGACCTGTACTCTCCCCTTCCTTAAAGCTTTTAAAACAATACCAGATGTGATTTCAAATATCTATTCCCAAGTTGAAATAAGTTTTTTCTTGAGGTGAAGAACTCTAAAAATGTCCAGAAGGTCTAGTCCGTCTATTTCTTCAATTAGTTGTCTTGCTTTTTTTTAATTGTTGTTGTTGTTGATTCTCTGCTTAGTTGATCTATCTAAGTGTGAGAGCGGGGTGTTGAAGTCTCCTACTATTACTGTGTTAATATTGATGTATTTATGTAGCTCTTTCAGTAAGTGTTTGATGTATTTAGATGGGCCCTCATTAGGTGCATATATGTTAGTAATTGTTAAATCTTGTTGGTTAGCTGATCTTCTGATCACTATGTAATGTCCATGTCTATCTTTTATTTATGTATTTGAAGGTCTATTTTGTCAGAGATGAGAATAGCTGTTCCTGCCCTTTTTTGTGGTCCATTAGCTTGTATGATAGTTTTCCATCCTTTCACTTTGAGTCTGTGTTTGTCTGATTGGGCCAGGTGGGATTCCTGCAAGCTGCTTACGGTTGGGTTGTGTTTTCTGATCCATCCTACTACTCTATGTCTTTTAATAAGTGAATTTAAGCCATTGATATTTCTTGATATTATGGATTTAAGGTACTGCAATGCCTTATTCAATAACTGTTTTGTTTGCTCTGATGTATGGCAAGTTTTTTGGTAGTGTTGCTCATGCTTATAGGAAGCCTTTTAGAACCTCTTTCAGGACAGGTTTGGTGATAGTTGCCTCTTTTAACTGTTGCTTGTCTAAGAAAGTTTTGATCCCTTCTCTAGTCTGAATGATAGTCTAGCAAGATATACTACCCTTGATTGAAACCCTTTTTCATTGAGAGCTTGATTAATGCCTTGTTATTCTCTTCTGGATTTTAGAGTTTGTGTGGAGAAGTCTGCTGCTAATCTTATCAGTTTTCCTCTATATATGACTTTTTGTTTTTCTCTTGCAGCCTTTAGTTTCCTTTCTTTATTCAAACTTCTTTCTTTCTCTCTTTCTTTCTTTCTTTCTTTCTTCCTTTCTCTCTTCCTTTCTTTCTCTCTTTATTTTCCCTTTTTGTTGCCCTTGATTTTTATTGTTGTTGTAGTTATTATTGTTATTGATGTCATTATTGTTATTGATGTCATTGTTGTTAGATAGGACAGAGAGAAATGGAGATAAAATGGGAAGACAGAGAGGGGTAGAGAAAGATAGACACCTGAAGACCTGCTTCACCACTTGTGAAGTGAATTCCCTGCAAGTGGGGAGCTGGGGGCTCAAACTGGGATCCTTACACCAGTCCTTTGTGCTTAATCCTCTGTGCTACCACCCAGCTTCAATCCTTACTTCTTTTCATTGTAACTATTATGTGTTTTGGTGTCTTTAGGTCAGGGTTGATTCTGTTTAGAACTCTCTGGGCTTCTTGACTCTTAATGCCCTTTCTGTTGTTTAAGGTGGAGAAGTTTTCTTCTATTATTTCCTCTAGAATGCCTTATTGCCCACCCTTTCTTTCTTCCTCTGGTAGCTCAGTTATGCATATGTTACTTCTCTTGAGGTCATCCCATATGTCTCTATTGTTTTCAGTGTCTCTCAATCTCTTATTTTTAGCTCTTTTACTTCTTTTTTAGTTTTCTCTAAAGTGTCCTCTGTCAGACTGATTCTGTTTTCTGCTTCTGTTATTCAGCTCTCCCTTCCTTCAGCTTCCTTCTTCAGTTCAGCTTTTTTTTTTTTTTTATCTTGTTGAGTTATAGTGTTAGCTTGTTCAGCTAGCTGGCCCTTTAAACTCATCTATTTCAGTTTTCAGTTCCCTAATTACCTTGAGATAGCTTGTGTTTTCTTTCAGGGTGTCAATGGTTATTCTATATTTCTGATAGTGTTTTCCTCAAAAGCTTTCCTCACTCCTGAGATTAATGCATCAATTAATGTTTGAATATTTTTCTCATTTTTGGTTGCTTCTGGCTTACTTGGTATTTCTTCTCGGCTCTTCTCCTGACTCACTGTTGATTTAACTGTTTTTGATTTAACCTCTTTTTTTTTTTTTTATGTGTTTTGCAGTTTGTGTCCTGGATGTTGCTGTTCAGTTACTATGTTGTGCAAAGGAAAGCCACACTAAACCAAAATCCTCTCACAAATGATATTACAAATCTCAGCAACAAAAGTGAAGATGAATTAAACAAGAAAGCATAAAAAAAAGAGAAAGAAAATAAAGAAATGAGTAAGATGAAAAGGAAGAAAAGTAGAAAAAGCAACAAAAACAAACAAACAAAAACATCCCAGTGGACACACTGAAATCTCTCCCACTGAAGCGAATATTATCCACCACCAGCCAATTCAACAAAAGCAACTGCAAAAGCTTAGTCAAGCTAGGGAGAAGGAAGGAAAAAAATATTAAGAAGATAAAGGCATATCACACTAGATTTCTCTCACATATGGAATCACAAACAAACTCCATTAACTGTAACAACAACGATAGCAACAAAATCACAGATTGGTCAAACCAGAGAGAAGAGACCAAAAAATCAATAATAGAAACAAAAGACAGTTCCAAGCCAAAGGCGTCTCCAAAAAAGAACCAATCAATCACTATCCAAATACAATAACCACAACAAAGGTGGAAGGAAAGATTGACCAAAGCAGAGAGAAAGAAGAAAAAGAAAAAGGGAGAAAGGGGGAGTCGGGAAGTGGCGCAGCAAGTTAAGCATACTAAGCATATGTGGCACCAAGCCCAAGGACCAGCATTAAAGATCCCAGTTCGAGTCCCCGGCTCCCCACCAGCACGGGAGTTGCTTCACAAGCTGTGAAGCAGTTCTGCAGGTGTCTATCTTTCTCTTTCCCTCTGTCTTCCCCTCCATTTCTCTCTGTACTATCCAACAACAATGATATCAATAACCACAACAAGGGCAACAAAAGGGAAAATAAATAAATAAATATAAAAAAAAGAAAAAGGGAGAAAGGAAAAGAAAAATAAGAAAAGAAAGGGGGGAGGGTGCAAAACCACTACAACACAGATGCTTCTCATAGGCAAAATCACAAAAATACCTTCAGCCAATATCCAACAATAACCTAACAAGCTAACAGTATAACACAATAACAAACAGAGACAGCCTGTAAGTCAAGTCAGAGTAGGGGTTGGAAAATACTGCCCCACCCAATCTGTGCCTTAGTTAGCTGAATTGTAGTGAGGGAGCTTTAGATGACTCCCCACTGATTTCTGACAAAAGGTTCCTTCCCTTTTGATGATTTTTAACTCCACAGGTGGGTGGGCCTGTTATTCTCTGCCCTATTTCTCCAAACCAGCCACCTCTGCCCCAAGGATAGGTGTTGGGGGTTGGATGACTGACTTATGCTTTTGCTTCCTTTGTTCTTTAAACTCCTTTCTTCTGGCTTATAGATGATTCATAATTTCCCACCGTGGTTCTTTTTTTTACCCTTCCTTTAGAGTTTATCTCCTATAGGCCTGAAAATACTGTTTCTGCTTAGAATTTCCAGGATTTGAATCAGTTTTTTGGAAGAGTCTGTCTCCTTGCTGCTTTTAGGACTCCATCTTGACTCTGCCTCTCTAAATAAGTTTTTCTTACTTCTTATGTTATTAGCAATATTAAGAAACTTTGAGTTTTTGTCAAACTTTTACTGTTTATATATTTCGGATCTTAGAGTCTAATTCGATTCTGAAATAGTTATGTTAACTGACTCAATTATTGAATGTTTGCATAAATATAAATTAAATTTGCTAAATGTTCACTTGCTGAATGTTCAAACTAAGTGCACATCCATGCCCACTGCATATTCATTTCTGTTACATTGTTCGTTTTATATGTGTTTTCTCTCTGTTATTCTGCTTCTCCCAGAAAACAATAAAAATATACATACAAGGTGGGGGTGACAGCATATTATGCAAGCAGACTCTCATGCCTGAGGCTCCTAAGTCCCAGGTTCAATCCCCCACACCACCATAAGCCAGAGCTGAGCAGTGCTCTGGTGTTTCTCTGTGTGTCTCTCTCTCTGCATCTCTCTCAAAAATAAAAAAAATAATAATAAAAAAATTAAAAAATATATACATACATACATGCACACATACACATCCCATAGAATATACCATATGTATTTATATTTTTAAACAATTGGCTGGTGAAAAGTATGGAGACTGGGAAGTCCAAAATTTTTTCATTTTTTATTAGTGACTTATTAATGATTTACAAGATTATAATATAATAGAGGTATAATTCTACACCATTTCACTACCAAAGTTCTGTGCCTTTACACCCCTAAAGATAACCACTATAGTTCTCCCAAAGTCTTAGAAATGGGTTGGTTGCTATTTATTATTATTATTATTATTATTATTATTATTTATTTATTCCCTTTTGTTGCCCTTGTTGTTTTATTGTTGTAGTTATTATTGTTGTTGGATAGGACAGAGAGAAATGGAGAGGGGAGGGGGAAGACAGAGAGAGGGAGAGAAAGATAGACACCTGCAAGACCTGTTTCACCGCTTGTGAAACGACACCCTGCAGGTGGGGAGCCAGGGCTTGAACCAGTATCCTTATGCGGGTCCTTGTGCTTAGCGCCACCTGCGCTTAACCCGCTGCTCTACAGCCCGACTCCCTATTATTTTTTTTTTGCCTCCAGGTTTATCTCTGAGACTTGGTGCCTGCACTACAAATCCACTGCCTTTTTCCCCCCATTTTGTTGCCCTCTTTGTCACCCTTATTGTTGTAGTTATTGCTATTGCTGTTGTTGTTGCCACATAGGACAAAGAGAAATCCACAGGTGGGGAGCCAAGGGCTCATACCAGGAACCTTACGCCAGTCCTTGGGCTTCATGCCATGTGTGCTTAACCCACTGCGCTAGCAACTGGCCCCCTCCTTTTTTTTTTTAAGTTCATGTGTTTCAATTCTCTATATTCACATATGAGTAAAACCATCCAGTTGTTGTCTTTCACTTCCTTCCTTACTTCACTGATAATAATCATCTCTATTTCCACACATTTTATCCTAAAGAACACAATCATTTGGAAAATTTTAATACTTAAATTTGTTTTAATTTTAGATATTTTTTCTTTGTTTTTTTTTGTTGTTTTACAGTAAATTGTTCACACATGAGTAAAATTTCTCATCTCAGGGGTCAGGAGGTAGCACACTCAGTTAAGGAACATGTTACCATACACAAGGTCTAATTCCTTGAGTAAGACTCATAATTTTTAGTATACAAGTCCTTCACTTCTTTTCTTTATTCCTAAGTATTTTAGTATTTTTGCTGCTATAGTGAATTGGATCAATCTCTGAAATTTTCTTAGTGTTTATAAAAATAAAATAAATTATTTTTCTGTATTAATTTTGTAGCCTGTCATTTAAGTATATTAATTAATAATCTCCTAGGGAGTCAGGCTGTAGCACAGCGGGTTAAGCGCAGGTGGCGCTAAGCTCAAGGACCGGCGTAAGGATCCCGGTTCGAGCCCCTGGCTCCCCACCTGCGGGCAGGTCCCTTCACAGGTGGTGAAGCAGGTCTGCAGGTGTCTGTCTTTCTCTCCCTCTCTGTCTTCCCCTCCTTTCTCCATTTCTCTCTGTCCTATCCAACAACAACGACATCAATAATAACTACAACAATAAAACAACAAGGGCAACAAAAAGGGAATAAATAAATAAAATTAAATTTAAAAAAAATTAATAATCTCCAGGAGCTTCCTGCTTGATCCTTTAGGATGTTCTTTTTTTTTTTTTTTTTAAATCATATCTGAAATAAGTGGCAATTTGAATTCTTCTCTTCCAATCTTTATCCCTTTTGTTCTTTTCTCTTACCTAAGTGCCATGGCTAGAATTTCCAACACAATGTTGAATAGTAACAGTGATAGTAGGCAGCCCTGTCTAGTACCTCATCTTAGTGAAAATGCTTTTAGTTTCTTAAGTATGATGATGGCGATAGTTTGCTACATATATACTCAACTAGATTTAGGGATTTTCTGCTTATCCCAATTTTTTGTAGTATTTTGACCATGAAAGGATATTTGATTTTGTCATAGGATCTTTATATGTCTATTAAAATAATCGTGGTTTTCTTTTTTTCCTTTTCTTGCTGTGGTGGGTCATATTTGTGGATTTACATATATTGAACCAGCCTTGTATTCTTAGGGGTAAGTTTCATTTGGTTGTGATGACAATCTTTTTTTAATACATTGATATATCCAGTTGGCTAGAACTTCTTCTAGATATCTTCATCAGAGATATTGGCCTATAGTTTTCTCTGTGTGTGTGTGTGTGTGTGTGTGTGTGTGTGTGTGTTTGTGTGTGTGAGTCTGATATTGGTATCAGGGTGATGTTTCCTTCATAGAAGGTAGTAGGAAGTATTCCTGTGTCTGCTATATTTTGGAAGAGATTTAAAAGCATAGATATTAGCCCTTCCTTAAAGGTTTTGGAGAATTCATTTGCAAAAACATCTGGGCCTAGACTTTTATTGTTAGGAAGTCTCTTGATGACTATGTATTTGGCTGTGATTAGTCTATTCATATTTTCTAGTTCCTCCTAGTTCAGTTTTGGATGATTATATGCCTCTAGGAACTTTTCCACCTCTTTGGGTTCTCTAACATGGTAGCATATATTTAAAAAAATATTTATTTATTCCCTTTTGTTGCCCTTGTTTTATTGTGGTAGTTATTATTGATGTTGTTGATTTTGGATAGGACAGACAGAAATGGAGAGAGGAGGGGAAGACAGAGAGGGGGAGAGAAAGACAGACACCTGCAGACCTGCTTCACTACTTGTGAAGTGACTCCCCTGCAGGTGGGGAGCCAGGGGCTCGAACCAGGATCCTTATGCCGGTTCTTGTGTTTTGTGCCACCTGCACTGCATATTTTTTTAGTAGAAGCCTCTTATTAAATTTTATATTTCTGTGGTGTTTGTTATGATAGCTCTTTACTTATAATCCTTTTTATTTGAGTTTTTATCTTTTTTAAATATTTTTAAAAATATTTAATACATTAAAATACTTTGGGTATTTTAAATAACTTTTTAAATTAACAAGTAGTACTCCATTGAGTTTATGTTCCATAACTTCTTTATCTAGTCATCTTACCATTGGGCATTTAAGTTGCTTCCATAATTTGGCTATTGTGAATAATACAGCTGTGAACATGGATGCACATGCATTCTTTAAATTAGTGTTTTCATGGCTTCTGGATAAATGCTCAAGAGTGGTATCTCTGGATCAAGAGGTATTTCCATTTTTTTATATATTTTATTTATTAATGAGAAAGGAGGAGAGAAAAAGCCAGACACCACTCTGGTACATGTGCTGCCAGGGACTGAACTCAGGACCTCATGCTTGAGAATCCAATGCTTTATCCACTGTGCCAGCTCCCAGACCACAGGTATTTCCATTTTTAATTGCTTAGACATTCTTGTACTGTTTTCCATAATAGCTACATGACTTCATAGTTTCATTAACAGTGTAACAGAGATAATTTTCCACATGCTCACCACATGCTCAATGCTCCTGGTGGCCACTTTTTCCTTTTTTTCTTTATTGTCTAGGACAGAGAGAAATTGAAACGGGGGGGGGGTAGAAAGGAGAAGAGAAAGATAGACTTCTGCTTCACCGCTTGTGAAATGACCCCCTGGGGTTGGGGAGATGAAAGCTTGAACCGGGATCCTTGTGTGGGTTCTTGAGCTTCGACTATGTGTGCTTAACCCTGTGCACCACTACCTGCCCCCTTTGAGATTATTACCTGAACTTTTATTTGCTTCATGATTTCATATCAGTTATATGAATTTTTTCTGCATAAAATATATCATCATTGACACAAAACAATTGAAACTTAACCTTGTCAGTACAAGTCATTCACAAACTGAGACGTGTGCTATTCAATATCACCTATTATTTCCAACTCAATTCCAGTAAGAAGAGTCTTTTTACCTTTTCCTAACCAGTATATTTGTGTGGTACTTCAAATGTTTGTTCAAAATGTTCTTTCTGGTCGCATGCTACCTTTGACTTGTTTCTTATACACGGTCTACTAGACTTTAAAACTCAGGTACACTCTTTTTAAAAAATATTTATTTATTATTTATTTTCCCTTTTGTTGCCCTTGTTATTTTTTATTGTTGTAGTTATTATTGCTGTTGTTGTCATTGTTGTTGGATATGACAGAGAGAAATGGAGAGAGGAGGGGAAGACAGAGAAAGATAGACATCTGCAGACCTGCTTCACTACAAAAATATTCGATTTATAAATAAAGAATTTTACTTTGTGAAAATTCACTTATCACGGTAGAGTCTGGAAGTGATGAACCTCCATAAAGGAGGGACGACTGTATATCAATGTTAATGTCTCTGTGCCAATAGAACATCTTACTCAACAGATCATTTTTGTATTGTTAAGTGAAGATGATATCTAATAATTATTTACATTCTAAATTATTTATTATTTATTATCTTAAATAGAGACAGAGAGTGTGAAAGACAACATAATGCCTATGCTTTCTTCAATGCACTAGGGGCCAGGCTCCAACCTGGATCACACACATGGCCAAGTAATTCTTTTTCAATTGAACTATTCCACAGACCTTCTAGCTTTAATCTTGTGTGTTTATAGATGTCTCCTATAAGTATATATTTAATTTTTCACATGCATTTTAAATTTAATTCTCTAATTTGATCCCCATAATATCATCAAGAAGACAAGAAGACAGGATAAATTAACTACTGACTTTTCATCACAAATTCTCTCTCTCTCTCTCTCTCTTTGTCTTTCTCATATACTTCAAAAGAGTTATATAGAATAAAACCTGTTTATGGGAACATTTATAACCTTCACAGAATCATGCATAAATACTTTAAATTTTATAATTCATATGGTATGTTTTTCAGCAACAGGGATCACATTTTATATTATCAATATTTGTTTGACAAGTATTTAATGTTAGATTATCATATGTATTAAATGTACAAGTATCTAAGGATATGAATGTTAAAATGTATTTTCTTGGCCTCACAGAGTTTATATACAGGTGGGAAAAGGAGCAATTGTGGACAAATATAAAATACGGTAGTTTTAGGGGGTCAGGCGGTAGCACAGATGGTCAAGCGAACATGGCACAAAGTGCAGGGATCAGCATAAGGATCCCAGTTCAAGTCCCCGGCTCCCCACCTGCAGGGGGTCACTTCATAAGTGGTGAAGCAAGTCTATAGGTGTCTATCTTTTTCTCCCCCTTTCTTTATCCCCTTCTCTCTCCATTCTCTCTGTCCTATCCAACAACAATGACAGCAATGACAACAACAACAATATAACAACAACATTGATAAACAAAAAGGGCAACAACAGGGAAAAAATAGCCTCCAGGAGCAATGGATTCATGATGCAGGCACCAAGCCCCAGCAATAACCCTGGAGACAAGAAAAAATATATATATAACATGGTAATTTTATAATGAAGAAATTAAAGATTGTGATATAAAAAAGGTAATAGAAGAAACCCAAATTTAATTTTATTTTATATCTAGCATATCTAAAAATCTTACTATCAAACAAGAATAAAAGAACTAAGGAGTACAGTATAAACAAAGCAAAGGAGGAAAGAAGGTAGTATATACTGAAAACAAAAGAAAATCAGCCTAATATTTGCTCCTGAAATGTTTATCATTATAAAATATCATTGTCATAATCATAAATGGAGTCCAGAGAAAATAAAGGACTTTCCCAAGGTCATTCAGATAATATTATGTTAATAGTATTGGAGATAAACTTTATTAAAGGAACAAACTTGAGTTTCCCCCCTTCATATTTTCTTTTATTTATATTTTAAGTCTTTCTTTTAAAAAATTTATTTACTGGATAGAGAGAGAGAAATTGAGAGGGAATGGGGTATAGAGCAGGAGAAAGATACCCACAGCACTGCTTACCACTAAAGAAGTTTCTTCCAGCTGCAGGTGGAGACTGGGGTTTGAACTGTGGTTATTGTGCATTGTAGCATGGGAGCTTAACTTAGTGTACCTCAGCCTTGCTCCTTAATTTATGTTTTGATTTTATTTTTTTATGAGAAAAAGAGAAACCAGAGTACTGCCCAGCTCAGATGTGAATTCTCTATGGTCTGAGATATGCAAGTATTATGCTTTTATTCTGAGAAATATCCATAGCCTTCTTTAAAAAAATAAATAATTTATAAACACTCCTGTTGAAATATCAGCCTGGTATTATCAATAATGTATACAACATGGTCTTAGTTATTTAATTAAACAACAGATCTCAGAAAACACAAAAAAAGAAAGAGAAGTAAACACCCCCCCCAGGCTTAATTTTGTGCTAATACTATTTTAGAACATTGTGAGAACTTCTGCATTCTTAGCAAAGCCATACTTAGTCTACTTTGAGAGTTCAACCAGCCATTGATAATTGAATAATAAGCCAGATTTTTTTGCTAATAATACATCTTTGCTGTGCTTAAGTGTTCAGCTGCCACCAAAAGCAGTCTGTTGAGGATAGAAAGAATACTATGAATCTAAAATATAAAGATATCCACAGTAGGATTAGCTGGGTGGTGATGTTCACTTGCAAAATTACATAGTAGATCTCTGCACCCTGTCAAATATTTATGTAACAAATCAAGCAAAAGAGACTTTGTCAGGTTCTTATTTGGAACCAGATGTTTCCTAGACTTTTGTAGCCATATGTATATTTAATGTTAGATATGAAAACATATTAATTAAACTGCCCCATTAATTACATCGAATTATTGAGGATAGGAGGTAGTGAATATATTTTTTTAGTGTAGGTGGTACGCTTCTTAGACTACTATAGCCATCACAACTTATTTATAATTCACCCTAAATGAAATTCATTTCATCAGGAAAGTATGTAGATACTTCAATCATTAGAGAAATCACAGTGCCTTCATTGTGGTAATTTTTCTTTCTATAATAAATTTTTTTCTCTTATGGAAGAAAAACGACTTTGCTGTAATTGGTTTCTACTATACTTTATTCTTTTATGCATACACCTGTCTTCTTATCTACATGTCTTTCAGATTTAAGGCTACAGCACTGACTCTAGTTCATGGTGGTATTTGTGATGCACTATGGATTGAATTGATATCCTTTGAACTCATTTAGGCCGTGACATTTTATGGCAGATTAATTAAAATGATTCGTGGTTACTTTAACCTCAGTGGGAAAAGTGAACGAATTTCTGATGTGAAGTTCTCTCTTTGTCCTCCCTCACTTCCTGTCCAATTACTTCAGCAATCTGAATGTTTTCTTTAAAATTTATTTAACACTGATGTCTGGGTTGTATAAGTAGATACTTTAATGTTTCTGAACAAAATAAAAACTCTTGCAATATCAGGTGTTTATAACATGACACCTGTCCTTGAATTAAAGGAAACACTTAATTTGCTGGGAATGGAACATCACAAATATTACAAATACTAGATCATTCCCTGTTGTTATGATTTATTCTAGCAATGCTTCAGTTTGACCTACTTGAAAAGTAAAAAGCAGAGAATGCCTAATGCCACTGCACCAACTTGCAAAGAAACTGAATCCCAGGAACTATTTCTTTCTAAATAGTTCCAATTCTCAGCAGATAACATGAAGTTCTCCTACTGTTATATCAGACTGTTGATCCCTTTATGTAATATCTGGATCAGGAAATGCCAGTCATCTCCTAACTCATTACCATGAACATTTTAGCTCTACTTATAATTATTTTCAAAGATTGTGTTTGTATTAAGTTTGTGAAGCATACATGAGAGAACAATGTATTAAAGAACACAAACAGAACATTAACTCGTGGCTACTATTTTAGCTGATTTTTTTCCACCTTTTTCTTTTTGATTTTTTTGCCTTCTCATTTCTTACTTTTTTATGTTTATTCCTACATTTGATTACTTTACTGTTCTTAATAGCAGAAAACTGAAATTAGATTATGCTTACACTTGCTAACAGTTCTAATAAAAGTTGTTCTAATATGAGCAGAAAAGATAGAATCACAGAATTTTAAGAGCTGAAGGGAAATTTAGATAACATAGAATTCAATTTCCTAATATAATAAATTTAAGTTTAATATTAAATGAGTACCCTAAAATACTGTAGAATAAATATCAACTCAGTAAAAATATTTTTAAAATAATTTAAAAATATTATTTATTTATTATATAAATAGTATAGCTTCTTGATTTCAGTGACTTGATTTTGATGAACACTAGTATAAATTATATTATTAATTCATAGATATAAAACTATAACTCATAATGGCTTTATTTTAGTATTTTCTTATTTATTTATTTATTTATTATTGTATAGATGCAGAGAGAAATTAAGAAGAAGGGGGAGATAGAGAGCTAGAGAGACAAAGACACTTGCAGGCCTGCTTCACCACTCATGAAGTTTTCTTCCTATAGGTGAGAATCAGGGCCTTGAACCCATGTCCTTGCCCACTGTAATGTGTGCTCTTCACCAGGTGCGCCACTGCCAGGCCCATCATAATGGTTTTATAACTCAGTTTTAAATATATTTTGATTAGTATTAGAATTAAAATAGTTTATCCCAGTCAAAAACATTTCTCATTGTACTGTGTTGTGCCTAGGATTATTACTACGTATTTTGGAATTATGTTTGTTTTATATTATTTATCTATTATCTTATGTTTATTTATTGATTGATTTGATAGAGACAGCCATAAATTGAGAGGGGAGGGAGTGGTAAAGAGGGAGAAAGACATAGAGGCACCTGCAACAATGCTTCAACACTTGCAAATTTTTATCCCTGCAGGTCAGGGCTAGGAGCTCAAACATGAGTCCTTGCACACTGAAATGTGTGCTCAGCCAGGTGCACCATCACCCAACCCCTGTTTTATATTAATTTTACCTGTTTTTACATGTTTATGCCCTTTTAAAAACACAGTGTAGGAGATGTGGAGGGCAGGTACACAGAACTTTGGAGGTGAGTATAGTGTGGAACTATAATCCTGTATTTAATCTTATGGTCTTGTAAACTATTAGACCATTAAATTAAAAAGGTAAAAGAATAACAATAAATAGTGTAGATGATCATAAAATATTTTTATGCTTTAGCCTTAAAGTTTTTGGTTGATTTTATTTCCATGTCTTCTGATAAATTTTCTGTTTATTCTTCTATTTGATTGCTTCACCCTTCTTAATAGTAGAAGACTGTTGTTTTATTGTTGTAGTCATTATTGTTGTTATTGATGTCGTTGTTGCTAGATAGGACAGAGAGAAATGGAGAGAGGAGGGGAAGACAGAGGGGGTAGAGAAAGATAGACACCTGCAGACCTGCTTCACTGCCTTTGAAGCGACTCCCCTGCAGGTGGGGAGCCCAGGGCTCAAACAGGGATCCTTGGGTGGGTCCTTGCACTTTGCGCCACATGCACTTAACCTGCTGCGCTACCTCTGCCAACTCCCCACAAGTATTTCTATGCATGTGGCCCAAGTTGAGACATCACACTCCATGGAAGTGCACAGCAGTAGGAGTAACTCTGGTGCTGTGGCATGTCTCCTTTGCTCTCTGTTTATTTCTGTGTCTGCCTGTCTCTCTGTTTCTTTGCCTGAATAAAATAAAACAAATCAAAAACCTTGTTTTAGAACTGGCTAAATTACATATGTAGAAAACCCTAGCACTACCGTAAAGATAATAATTTAGGTACAGACGCCCAGAAAAACTGATTGATGTCTGTCACAGGATTAACCTTTTTTGTTAATCACTCCATTCTTGTGGTCGGGGGGTGGTATCTCATTCTTGTCCCTGCCAACTCTTTCCTGCACAGATGAGTGGTTGGCAGGGCAGGAGGCCACATCCAGCAGAAGAATGGTCCTCAGGAGCCAGAGGCAGTGAGGGGGCAGGCCACAAAATGGGGGGCACCAGGATGCCATAGCTACCTGGAACTCTTCCAGCCAGACTCCATCAAGCTGCTGCCATCCTCCTTCCTCACAGGATTAACTTTGAAATAATAAACTCAACTCGAGATTTTTGTTTGATACAAAGTGAAGATTAACAGAGGTGGGCGGTAAGCACCCAGTTGAGCACATCCATTAATTACCATATACAGATTCCAGCTCGGGATCCCTACCTTTACAGAGGATGCTTCACAAGTGCTGAAGCAGGTTTGCAGGCATCTATCTCCCCCCCCCCCCAATTTCTTTCTGTTCTATTCAATAAAACAGAAAGGAGGAAAAAAAAAAAGGAAAAATGGCCCCTGGGAGTAGTGGATTTATTATACCAGGACCAAACCCCAATGAAAATCTGGTGGCAATTGAAATACTTAAAAAAGTGAAATGAATAATAAGTGACAATTCTAGGATCTTAGAACTAGGAGATTAGAATAGAAAAGCACTTTCTGAAATCTGCATTGTAAACATCTAACAGACATGATTTTCACACTGACAAAATTTAAGAATCTCTGACATCCGTAGTGGAAAGTTGTTGAAAGCAATAAGACAAAAGCTGTATTTTCACATGCCATGTCAATATGGAAGAAGTATTGACAGGGAGATCTGCAAGATAGCCTGATGGAAAGGAGATCATCTGGGACCGCAACAAGACAGGACTAGAACAACTTCAGGAACCCAACAAATCACTGGTGAGTGCAAACACTTGTGGTGCACGGACAGAGAAGAGCCTAGGGAGAGATTAAGTGGCTGGTAACAGTTTGGCAGTTTACCAGTTGAGACACCACCTGCAGTCTGTTTCATCAACAAAAAGACTGAAGGAAGGAGAGGACTCCCATGAGACTCACCAAATGTAACTGTGAGTCTCCATTGCTACTGCCTTCAGAATCTGGAGCAGCAGTAAAGAGGCTCTGTGCTGACACAAGGGGACAGAGAAATAATCAGGAAACTCAGGAGAAGATCTGTACCTCAGTGGCCTAGCAGTGGGGCTGTGAGAGACTCTGCATAACCACTGGATTATCTCTGCCCCACCCTGCTTTATCTCTTGGTGAGTAGTCAGTGATTTAGCTAATAAGCCTGCTTATAGTTTAAAAGCCCTCAGGCTCTCATAGCTGACAGGGAAGAAAAAGAATAAAAGAGGCTTTTAAACAACTGAGCTCCAACTCAGGGATTAAAATAATATTGAAACAATTGTCAATTTCCAAAACTGTGAACTCTTTAATTACCTTACTTAGACACAAGTCAATCCAGGCAAGAGTGATCAGTAATTTGAAAAGTACTGAGAGAGGGACCTCATAACATACTATATAAAATGGTTAAACCAACAAGAAGAAATATTGGAGAAATGAACCAGGACACGAGTCCAGCTAAAAGCCCCCCAAAATAATGAAGTCAACATCCAAACACTAGTTAAGGGAATAATCACAGGAGTGAGTAAAGAGTATGAAAGAATTGTCATCAGAAATGCAGAAACAACAAATGAGACTCTGGAAGAAAACACTAATTATCTCAAGTTTATTAGAGAGCTGAAAGCTGAAATAGCTGAGCTAAGAACACAACTAGCTGAACAAGCTAAAACAGTATCAGAACAGGGTAACAAAATATATGAACTCCAGAAAACAGTAGCGGGGAGAAAGGATAGAATAAATGAGGCTGAAGACAGAATTAGCAAGATCGAGAACAAATTAGGGACAATGAAAAAAGAAGTAAGAGATCTCAAAAAGAGATAAAAAGATACTGAAAACAACAACAGAGGCCTATGGGATGACTTCAAGAGAAATAATATATGCATTATTGGCTTACCAGAGGAAGAAAGAGAGGGAGGGGAAGAAAACATTCTTCAGGACATAATAGCTGAGAACTTCTCTAGTCTAGACAACTAAAAGACATAAAGGTTTAAGATAAGCTGATGAAGACCCCAGGGAGGAAGGCTTGCAATTGTTCCTATAAGAGGGTAGACTGTTGGTGCCAGTATGACAGGAAGCCAAAAGATGAGTGCAAGAAACATGATGAGCTACTATGAAATCACAGCACAGAGAGGAGGCCCCGAAGATAATTCTAAGATTTTTAGCTTTGATGCTGGAAGAAGCATGAATACCCCCCCTCTTTTCAGAGAATGCAGAGGAGGCTAGTGGCAGCTGGTGCCTATAAATCCCTGCTGATTCGTAGGAGGTTTCCTATCCCACACATGTTGAGTCACTCTCTGTTTTGGAATATGTGTCTCCATAACAGAACTCAGACTCCACTCTGCATGTGGCATCTCCCTGTCCTATTCATGACATAGAAGAGTTATAGAGTTCAATAATACTACTCCTGCCACATCTAGGCTAAAGTTAGCTTGTACTTTGGTTTGACTTTTGATTTTACTAGGCAATTTTATTTTATTATTAATAGTAATAATATATATTGATATTAACTTTTATTTATTAGATAGAGACAGTCAGAAATTGAGAGGGAAAGGAGTCAGAGAGAGGAGGAGATACAGAGAGATACCTGCACCCCTGCTTCACCTCTCTTGAAGCTTTCCCAGTGCAGGTGGGAATCAGGGACTTGAACCCAGGTCTTTGTACATTGTAACATGTGCTTAACCAGGTGTGCCACAACCTGGTGATTTTATCTTAAAGACAAATTTTAACTGTTGATAATGTAATTAAAATCTTTCATATTTATATCATACTTTTCAAACTGTGTAATCTGGGGTTATTTTACCTACTCTTCACAGCAGTCTTCTAAACTAGACTGGATCAGCTATTTTTCTCCTTATATTCATCTCAATTTCCACCCTTGTTCTATCTGGTGGTCAAGCTTGAGTCTTAAACTTATTTTCTATAATGACTTCCTATCTAACCTCCTGCTTTTCATTCCTCCCTTTCTTTCTTACTTCTTTCCTTCATTCATTTTTTCTTTTGAGCTGCTCAGAACTTTAATGATTTGTATACTCCTATTATATTCTAATACCCTAGAGTTATTTCTTCTCTCTCTTTGAACAGTGGGTCAGGAAAGCACCTCTGTAAGAGAATATGATCACTTTTTTTATATAAGAATATGGTTGCCAAAATAAAGAAAGTGCCTATAATCTTATCCCATCAAGTTGTGATCAAAGAGCTCATATATTAAGCAGGCATGATCAGACTTTTATTATAGCATATTCAGCCTGAAAGTAAGGACTGGAGAGTGAATCCCAGATAATAAATGAGTCAGAGACAACTGCAATTAGAATAGGTGGAAAGAGAACACAAGCCAAGATTCCTTGACTCTTGATCCTAAGGGCTTTTCCTTTGCATTAGTCTGCTCTGTTTTCAACAAGGAATAGTTCTTGCAGGGGTCTTAACTTAGGAGTCTTCTAGTCTATCCATTGTATTTTTAAATCTGAATTGCTCTGTTCACTAAGTATGTTATACACTTTCCTGATAACTTCTCCCATTCCTCGGTTTAGGATTTCCTAAATTTCCTAAAGGGATGAGCTTTATTAACTCTAACGCCCCACAACAGCCTGCATTGTCATTTTTCATAGTTTCCCAGACCTTTTTAAAAAGCATTCATAGTTGAATCAGTTTTTATCTACAGTTGAATTTAAAAATCACAGGGGCCATTTGAAATGCATTGTGATAGTACAAATAAGCAACATTTATCTGGTTCCCTTCATTCTCTAATTTTGTCATTCTGCTGAAAAAGAGCTATTGATTGTGTCAGGCATGATTTGCTCTTTATAAAGCCATGCTGCTTATTGCTCATGATTCCATCATCCTCCAGATTTTGATAAATTCCATCTCGTTGGGCCTGTTTTATTATTTTACTGTTGATATTAGACTTACCAGGCTATCATTTTCAGGTTCGCTTCTATTGCCTTTTGTAAAATGTGTACTTACCCTCCTCCCTGCCCCATATATGCTAAGATTATCTCTCAGCTATGCAGTTGATACTACAGTAGCAGAAATACCACTGTTTGAGATTTACACAGTTACCTTTTTTTATTAGTTAATTTATTTAAGTTTTATTTATTTTCATGAGCAAGTGAGAAACCAGAATGCTTCTCAGGTCTGGCATATGGTAGTATTAGGTATTGATGCTGGTCAATTTGGAATCTTAAGCATGCTAGTCTGTCATGTTTCCCCTTCACTAGCACCCAAGACTTACATAACACATTCAGCATGATTATTACAGAACCCCCCCCTTTTGGGGGGGATTACAATGCAATGTTACTTTAATGTAAAAAGAATTAATGTAGAAGAGTAGAAAATATATCTTAGTTGTTTAAGCCACATTCTTTTAGACCAGTATAAATGAACAAACATAGACACTTATTTCAATTCTGTATTTGTCTATTTAACAGAATGAAGAAAATATTTGTCTGTTTCACAGAATGATGATGTAAAAAACTTCATTGGTTTGTAAGTTCCTGGAATCAGGTGAAGTTATGTAATGTCTTTCTAATTAATTCTAAAATTAATCTTAATGTTTTCCTGTTTCATACATGAAGTTAGATTCTAATTCCCTATTCTAACTTCCCATTCCCAAGCCCCTGCACAGGTTTGTTTGATACGTTTATTCATTTTTTAAGTTTTATTTATAAAAAGAATACAGTGACAAAAACCAAAGGATAAGAGGAGTACAACTCCACACAATTCCCACCACCAGAACTCTGTAGCCCATCCTCTCCCCTAATAGCTTTCCTATTCTTTATCTCTCTGGGAGTATGGACCCAGAGTCATTAAGGGGTGCAGAAGGTGGTAGGTCTTTGGTAATTGTTTCCCCACTGAACATGGGTGTTGGCAGGTTGATCCATACTCCTAGCCTGTCTCTCTCATTCCCTAGTGGGGCAGGGTTCTGGGAAAGCCGGCAGGGTTCTGCTCAAGGAAGTCCAGCTGGCATCATGTTAGCATCTGGAACCTGATGGCTGAAAAAAAGAGTTAACATATAGAAAAAAAGTGTTGACTAATCATGAACCTAAAGACTGGAAAAGTTCATATGAAGAGTTGGGGGGTGTCTCTGTTTGTAGTTAGTAGTATTATTTTAATTATATTCCAAAGAGCCCATGACTATACTAGTTTTTTTTAAAGATACAAATATTGTAGTAAGTGACAATTAAAGACAATTGGTCTTAATTGAAGTATTTTTTCTTTTTTAAAAAATATTTTATTTATTTTGTTTTTTATGATAATGTTTTCTTTTTGTTTATTTATTTATAAAATGGAAATATTGATAAGACCATAAGATAAGAGGGGTACAACTTCACATAATTCCCACCACCAGAAATCCATATCCCATCCCCTCCCCTGATAGCTTTCTTATTCTTTATCCTTCTGGGAATATGGATCCACCCCATTATGGGGTGCAGAAAGTGGAAGATCTGGCTTCTGTAATTGCTTCCTCACTGAACATGGGCGTTGGCAGGTTTATCCATACTCTGTCAGGTTTATCCATACAGTCTGTCTCTCTCTTTCTCTAGTGGGGCAGTGGCCAGGGGAGGCAGGGCTCCAGGTTGCAGTGTTTCATTTTAAATCAGAGCACCACTCAGCTGTGGCTATTGGTGCTATTGGGGATTGAACCTGGGACTTCATTCATGCCAGTCTAACATATTAATGCTGCACAGCTCTCCTGCTTCCATAGTGTATTATATTGAAGTAATCTTTTGAGAACACAAAAGCTCTACAGGGAAGAGAACACTAAAACTCAGAAGTAATGGCAAGAGGGAATAAGGGTTATGAAAGGTGGTCCATGTGTGCTCCACACCATCTGGAATGAACGACTTCATTCTTATACACGTGTGATTTGACTTTTTCTGCTTTTTCAGAGAGACTGACAGAGAAAGGGAGAGATACAATAGCTCTGGACCTTCCCCTAGGGCAGCGGCACTCTCATGTGGTCCCAGGGCTCAAACTTGGGCTAAACATACGGAAAAGCAGACACCCTACCAGGTGAGCTATCCCTAAGAAATTATACCCAGGTGTCAACAACTAACTGTACTGTGAACCATTAATCTCCCAATAAAAATTAAAGAAAAAAAAATCCCCCAAAGTGGAAAGGCTAATATAATATTGTGACCTTTGCTAGTTAAGAATAGTTATATATATATATATATATAACATATATATATTCTTTTATGCAGCCTTTCATCTACCTGTTTGTTCATTCATTCTTTCCATAAACACCAGATCAATTACAGAATATTTACTCCCGTATAAGAAGAACTAAAGTAGAATAATGACAATTTTCTTTCTGGAAAGAACAGGTAAAGGAAATTCAATGTATAATTTATATTCAATGAACACTATGTGTGCATTAGGAGAAATTTTAATATTTTGCTATAATTCAAGTATTGGATAAATGATAAGGATGATTTTTATCAATAAAACAATTTAAATTATAAGCATGTTGGAAATTTTTCCCACATATACTGGAAGTTGCACATTTAAATACCTAGCAAATGGCATGTATTTCTTAGAAATATTCTTTCAGCTTAATTACTAAGAACTCAGACTCTGAATGAAGAGGCTATTGTCAAGATATCTGGGTTTTCTACAATTTGGTTCTCTTTTGTATATAATTAACTTGGCACTTTAAAGTTTGCTTAGAACTCTAAGAAACTTTTTTTTATGTTATGTACTTAGTTAGCAACCTAATTAATTAAAATTATGCCTAGAACCTTAATTAATAACATAAATATAGTTCCTTATGTGTGAGGTTTTAAAGCAGTAGTGTCATCTATTTTTAATTGTCTTGTTCACAGGAATAGAGTTCACTGATAACACTATACTGGTTAAGATAACAACTTAATGTTCATGGCTTTTATAACTTCCCATCATTTTATTTACAGGAATAAATGTATTAAGACATTTTGTTTGTAAGTACAAAGACACCACAAGCCACTCTTTATAGCCTCCATCTTTTATTCCCTTTGTGAGGAAGTAGTCATCACAGCTGCTTAGAAATGTAAAAAGCTCCAATTTGTTTGAAAAAGCTTCATTGCACATAAGCCATATTTAAAGAGGCTAAACTAAAAAGTAGACAGCTCTTAAACCAGATGTAGGGATCCTGTCAACTTGAGAAGACAGTCCAAAATGGCAGTGTACACATGGGAAAATATCCATCTTGGGTCATCAGTTGCTTCTTGACGTTGGTGTAACAGCTGTGGTGTTCTTGGTATTGTCTAACGGACATTACTGACCAGGGGTAATTTTAGCTCAGTCTTTAAGAGCCTCCAAAATGCCTTGCTAAATAATTGTCATGGTCCTATTAAAGACAAAGGTAAATAACTGTAACGACTTTCTTACATATATTTTACATTGAAAACTTATTTATAAGATGGCATAAGGTACTTTTATCATAAATAAATTAAAATTATATCATAATTTTTCTTTGTATTTAAAATTTCAATATTCTGAATTTTAATTTTTTTGAAGTATTGTTTCAGTTCTATGAAAATATGCACATATAAACTTTCAGCTATCAAGAAGAGACATGATATTCCATATTTAATGAGTTTTGTTTTACTGAATAATGCTACACATGTGATGCAAGATATGAAAATTTAGAAAGTGAAATTTGTGCCTTCAAAAAGAGCATGCTCTCTTTAAATGAGAAAAAAATGCATAATGAATGATCAAATAGCAATGGAAAGTGCTCTAAAAACAGATTGAGTTCTTTCTGATAAAAAATGCTGGTAACTACACACTAAAGTGTATGTACATACTGACATAAGCATAATAATCTTAGACCGCTACAGTATAAAACACAAGTAGGATAGAGAACATTGAGGTTTCAAAATAATATAAAGACTTAAATATTGAGAAAGTAAAAGTTAAAAATCAGACTAAGTAAATTTGGGTCTGCATTTTATTTATTTATTTATTTCCTTTTGTTGTCCTTGTTGTTTTATTGTTGTAGTTATTATTGATGTCCTTGTTGTTGGATAGGACAGAGAGAAATGGAGAGAGGAGGGGAAGACAGAGAGAGGGAGAGAGAGACACCTGCAGACCTACTTCACTGGTTGTGAAGTGACTCCCCTGCAGGTGGGGAGCCAGGGGCTCAAACCAGGATCCTTAAGCCCGTCCTTGTGCTTTGCACCACCTGCGCTTAACCCATTGTACTACCACCTGACTCCCCTGGGTCTGCCTTTTATTGTTGTTGTTAATTGCTACACCATATATGTGTGGAGAATCAAGTAAACTTGAATAGTTTTTTTCTAAGACTTTCTTTGTCAAGAGCAGCAACAGAATAGAAAGTTTGTTAGGTTAGTCTATATGTAAATTACAGAAAGGATTCTGTGAAAAAGAATGACCAGATGTTGGAACGTCACCTATTTCAGAACTAGTCACAGTGTGATTGGTGGATCAGTGCTGGATTGTGAACTGTTTACAAGGATATTAGAACAGAAATGAAGAGCTTAGAATTTAGGATTCTTCTGACTATTTGGAATTCTTTTAACAATGTGATATTTGTTTAATAATAACATTTGATAATTGTATTTATAACATCTTTTAAAGTTTTTTATATTTATTTACTTATTTCCCCTTTTGTTGCCCTTGTTGTTTTTCTGTTTTTGTGGTTATTATTATTGTTGTTGTTATTGATCTCATTGTTGTTAGACAGGACAGAAAGAAATGGAGAGAGGAGGGAAAGACAGAGAAGGGGAGAGATAGACACCTGCAGACCTGCTTCACAGCCCGTGAAGTGACGCCCCTGCAGGTGGGTAGCCTGGGGCTTGAACCAGGATCCTTCCACTGGTCCTTGCACTTTGCACCATGTGCATAACCCACTGTGTTACAGCTCAACTCCCCTATAACATCTTTTTTTTTCAATCATTTATTTTCAGTGTTTTCAGTCTGCAATTGGTCTTTTAATCAAGTAATTTAGAAAGCCCTGTTCCAGTAGACAATTTGAATTGCACTAACTGAAAGTTGGTATTTTAGTACAATGATTTTTTTTTTCATGTAACCCCGCCTTTGGAAGTCCTTAGTGATTTTTTTTTATTCCAATGGCATAGTTCACACAATGTGTTATGGTTAATGTGATATTGTAGTTGAAGCTTTGAGGACTTTATGGCAAGTACTTCAGGAAGCAGGAGAATATATAGCAAATTTTGCCAGTGTGACAGATGAGAGGCAAACTTATGAAAAATCAGTTAAGTTTAATAATGTAGAACTTCATAGTATCAAGGGAATAGCAGTTGCCTAACAAACAGTACTTAGGCGAATGGCAGACTATCTAGAATATTTACAGGATCATGGACACATTGATTTAATCTGCCTGATGCTACTCAGATAAATACCATTAGTCAGCATTTCCTTCCCTGGTCACTTAATGTCTATGGCTCAGTCTTAGAATCTCTTAAATAGTTTGGGGGAAGTAAAGTAAAAACAAGAAACAACATACAAAGATCTGTAAGATTTATGTGAACACATCTTTGTTTTCTTCTTTGCATATCTTCCTAACATCTGGCTACCGTGTATGTGTGCATGTGTGTGTGTCTGTGTGTGTATGTGTGTGTGTGTGTGTGTGTGTGTGTGTGTATGTGTGTGTGTGTGTGTGTGTGTGTGTGTGTGTGTCTGTGTGTTTGTGTTTAAAACTCCCAGGCACAGTTGATCTTAGATTCCTAGAATATATATGAAAAGTCTAGGATGCACTGCTTTTGATTTGGTAACTGAAACATTCTGAAAGTGTCTGTCTGATCTCATCTGATTTGTTAACTGAAAATCATGAAAGTCATCCTTAGATAACAATCCACTCTCTATATTGCAAGTAATACAGTGACAATAAATTTTACTGTCTTTGCTCCATCCTTTCAAAGGGAAAATATGTTGACAAAATAATATTTTTGCTTATCAGTTATAAGTTTATATTTTAATGGATTTCCAATTACTTTAAAAAATACTTTTACCAATACATTCTCACTGGGACACTTTTCGTAGGCCTCCATTTTCAATAAGGTTTACAAAAAGAAAGCTAAATGACATAATAGTAGGGGTATTAGAAAACTGTTTGTAATGCTAACTTTTTCACTTTTTTGTTTTGGGGTTATTATAGACTCACATGCAGTTGTATGAAAGATTCCATGGATCTTTCACTCAGTTTTCCCTTATGGAGGAATATATCTTGCATAACTGTAGGGCTAGTACAAATAGAATATTGACATTTATATAACTCACCAAAATTATCCAGATTTCATATATATATTTGCCTCCAGGGGCTCGGTGCACAGGATACAAATCCATTGCTCTTGGAGGCTATTTTCTCCATTTTGTGGTTGTTATTTTCATTATTGCTATTGTTGTTGCTGGATAGGACAGAGAGAAATCGAGAGAGGAGGAGAAGACAGAGAGTAGGAGAGAAAGATAGACACCTGCAGACCTGTTTCACTGCTTGTGAAGCAACCCCCACTGCAGGTGGGGAGCCAGGGACTCAAACTAGGATCCTTACGCTTGCAATTCGCACCTTGTGTGCTTAACCCGCTGTGTATCACCTGGCCACCTAGTAGCTATGATTTGATTTCCTCTATTCCCCATAGAACAATAACAATAACAAATTAAGTAAAGTTACGGTTCTATATTTAACTGTTGTTAGTTTTCAATGTAAAATCTTATACATTTTTACAAAATTCTGAATACATAAGTCAATGTAGATATATCAAAACATATCTGACATAATTGGAAAAATATTTACTTAAAATGGTTGCTTCTTACTCCTCAGTGGCATTTAATATTTTCATCCCATGAAGAACTTAAATAAGCAAAGTGATTTAGAAATGTTCTTACATTAGACTATACTCCAGGACTATATGGAAAGGGAATGAGAAGGGAAAGTATGAGTTTCTGTCTATGGGAAGAAGTTATTCAGAGGGATAGCCTTTCTTTCTTTTTTTTTTAATTTATTTTTTATTTAAGAAAGTATAAATTAACAAAACCATAGGGTAGAAGGGGTACAACTCCACACAGTTCCCACCACTCCATCTCCCATATCCCATCCCCTCCCCTTCTTCTTCTAGCGTTTGCCCTTCTTCCATAGCCAGTTAACAGCATCAGGTTGAGCCTGATGTAAAGTTTCGAGACCTCCTTTGAATCTGGAGAGGTGGCAGTCGTTGACTATGTGGGTCATAGTCTGTCTGTAGCCGCAGGGACAGTTCGCTCCCCAGCGATGGAACATAGCGGCACACCGGTCATGGCCTGTTCGATAGCGATTGAGGAGGGCCCAATCATAACGTGCTAGGTCAAAGCCGGGTTGACGCTTGCAGGGGTCTGTGATGAGGTGTTTGTTCTTTACCTCAGCTGACTGCCAGCTCTGTTTCCAAGAGTCTGGAACAGAGAAGTTCAGTGTAGGAGTAGGAGACCAGATTGGATGACGAGATGTCAAGCGTTGAACAGGGTGGGCGAAGATAACGCATTTGGCGAAGGACAGCCTCATAACATTAAGTTGGAGGACTCGAAGAGCAGGACCAACAGCTTGAAAGCTGTCAGGAGCTGCTTGCTGCTGGCTTTGAAAGTGACTTGGATCCATGTGGATTCAGTCGGCTAGGAAGAATCGTTAGTTTCCCCAAAGATTGGGTACTCACGGGATGCACCACGGGAAGGGCGATCCAATGCACCCCCTCCCCTGATAGCTTTCCCATTCTCTATCCCTCTGGAAGTATGGACCCAGGGTCATTGTGGGATGCAGAAGGTGGAAGGTCTGGCTTCTGTAATTGCTTCCCTGCTGAACATGGAAGTTGACTGGTCGGTACATACTCCCAGTCTGCCTCTCTCTTTCCCTAGTAGGGTGGGGCTCTGGGGAAGCGGAGCTCCAGGGCACATTGGTGGGGTCTTCAGTACAGGGGAGCCTGGCCGGCATCCTGATGGCATCTGGAACCTGGTGGCTGAAAAGAGAGTTAACATATAAAGCCAAAAAAATTGTTGAGCAATCATGGACCCAAAGGTTGGAATAGTGGAGAGGAAGTGTTGGGGGAGGGGTACTCACTGCAAACTTTAGTGTACTTCTGCTTTCAGGTATATATTTGATACTGGGTACTTTATAGCAAACCCTAACAAAAGGACTTTTTAAAGTTAACCCAATTACCAAATAATGTGATGATAACATTAACTATCCATTGTCTTTTGGAACCCTAAGACAGCAGGAACCTCACATCTCCACTATAGAGCCTATATTTTCCCCAGTCCTGGAACCTTAGGATAGGGCCCACTTTCCCGCATGCCTCTCCCAATCCATATCAAATAATATTGCATCAGCCGATCACAACCTAATCAACACAACGATTGCCACCTCAACATGCTTCAGCTCAGACTGTATCCAGAGACTTCACGTGTGGAATACCAACTCTTCAGCTTCATTACTCAGGTGAGACCTTTCCTTTCATAGTATTCTCTAATTCCATCCCAGGTGGATCACTTTCTAACAAAGTCCCAAAACCTAGATATACAACAGGTTCTTTGAGAGAGAGTATATGTTCACAGGTATCCATAAACAAGTGCAAAATATATACCTGAAAGGGATAGCCTTTCATAGGATCTTCGTGCTGTATGAAGCGGTATCTCCCATATCAGGAGAGTTTGTGTTGTCTAGGGAGTCTTGGGCTTCTCCTCAGACTCTGATTCATCTCCCTGTGGACAGAACAATTACTTTTAGAGAGTAGCCTAGATACTAGGGTTAATCTGAATCCCTGACAAAGTAGTACTCTGGTAGTCCCTATCCCTTGTGAAGAGACATTCATGCTTTTAGGCAGCTTGTGGTCCAGGTTCTAAGAAAATACACGTTTAGACCATGTGAGGGTAAAGATCCTGAATGATAAAGTGCCTATGGACATTGAGTGTGTAGGTGGGGGCATTATTGGGAAGCCTATGTTTGCTTTTTTCCATGAGAAAACTGGATGACCTTATTGGGGCATTCTAAAATACAGGGGCCACGGTCTTTGTGGTTAGGGCTTAGAAACAGAGTAGGTAGGAAGCAAGAAGTCATGCAGTGAGTCACATTTAGCAGTTAGGTGAAAAATATGCAGGAATAGGGAATATTGCAAATTGATGGGAATGCTTTGGCCTACCAGTTTCTACCCAATACCTGGACAGTGAATTCTTAGAGAATGAAGAGGTCGACTTGGATGTCACCAGGGAAATATGAGGTCAGCTGGAAGACAGGAAATCTGGCATGTTCTTTCCTTTTCTTAACTTTTTTTTTTTTTGCCACTAGGGTTTATCACTGGCTCTTGGTGCCTGTGCAACTCCATCATTCCTAGCTGCCTTTTTAAAAAATATATTTATTTATTTATTCCCTCTTGTTGCTCTTGTTGTTTTTATTATTGTTATTATTGATGTTGTTGTTGTTGGATAGGACAGAGAGAAATGGAGAGAGGAGGGGAAGACAGAGAGGGTGAGAGAAAGACACCTGCAGACCTGCTTCACCGCTTGTGAAGTGACTCCCCTGCAGGTGGGGAGCTGGGGGCTCGAACCAGGATCCTTAGGCTGGTCCTTGGGCGCCATGTGCACTTAACCCACTGAGCTACTGCCCAACTCCCGCCATTTTTTTAATGGAGAGAGAGAGAGAGAGAGAGAGAGGTAGAGAGGCCTGCATCATCTGCATGACTGCTCCGCCACTCGTAAAACCGCCTCCCTGTAGATGGAGACCAGGAGCTTGAACCCAAATATTCACTCATAGCACCAGGTGCTCCCCACCAGCTGTCCTGCCACAAGCCCTATTATCTCTTCTGATCACTAAGAGAGTTACTGTAGTTCCAGATAACTCCTAGGCTGGTAACAACAAAAACAAAAAAAATTGTGTGATTTATAGCTGGGGAGATAGCTCAACTGGGTCAATGTCCAGTGCCACGTATACTGGAACGATATTCTGATGACTCTCACTCTCTCTCTCATCTTTCATATGAAATAAATAAACCTTTCAGATGTAAAACTGTGATTATGTGCAAAACACCACATTTTTTCCATGTTCTGTTGACCTATCGTACGTGTTACTAATACTGCAGACCTTCAAACTTTACAACACATACCTCAAGATTATTTTCTGAAGCTATCACATATCTTCAGATGATACATATCCATATGTATGTGTATATCTCTGTATATATATATATATATATTATTAGGAAATATGCTTTTAAAAAGACTTTTTGTGGAATATTCTGTTATCAGATTTCAATATTTTCTTTGCTTAAATCTACCCAAATAAATATGCTTTGTTTAGGGGCCAGTTGGGCAATGGTGTACCTGGTTAAGTTCACACATTTTTTCTTTATTTATTTTTTAAAATCTTTTAAAAAATATTTATTTATTCCCTTTTGTTGTCCTTATTGTTTTATTGTTGTAGTTGTTGTTATTGATGTCATCGTTGTTGGATAGGACAGAGAGAAATGGAGAAAGGAGGGGAAGACAGAGGGGGAGAGAAAGACACCTGCAGACCTGTTTCACCACTTTTGAAGCGATCCCTCTGCAGGTAGGGAGCTGGGGGCTCGAACTGGGATTTTTATGTCTGTCCTTAGGCTTAACCTGCTATGCTACCGCTGGACTCCCAGATCACACATTCTTATGCGCAAAGACCGAGATTCAAACCCCTGGTTCCTAGCTGCAGTGGGGAAGCTTCACAAGCAGTGAAGCAGTGCTACAGTATTTTTCATTCTTTACCCCTCCCAGTTTCTTTCTGTTCTGTTAAATACAAAGAAAGGAAAAATATACTAAATGTTTTATTAGTTATGCTGTTTTTGTTCAGATTTTATTGTGAAAGGGAGCTTTCAGACACAGGGGTGATGCCTTGTAACTGAATGCAGCTGAAAAAGGTGAAATCCATTTGCTTGACAGGATGGCAGTGACTGGAAAGGGATAAAGAAAAGGGGGAGTGAGATCTGATTAGGCAAGGAGCTCCATAGGGTCCTTTTGCCTTGTAATGTTTGCCTTTCCGTGCACTGTCCAATTCCATTAGAACGGAGGCACTTTCAGAGGCCACCTAGACACTGAACACTTACTGCATTGCTAATATCCATACCTAGAGGAGATCAGTTAAGAGCTATTGGGCTAGAGAGAGGGAGGGAGGGAGAGAGAGAAGAGAGGGGAGGATAAGGAAAATGATACAAAGGTACAACCCAGGAAGGCAGATTTTTATGCTATCTGTTCTAAGCCTTCTCAGAAATGCCTCCTGGACATTCTAGGATTTCTGGATTGAGGGAAGTACTGTAGGAAAACCCAGAATTCAGTCCTCCTACTACCATTCTCTCCTAACATTAGATACAAATTGCTATTGATAAAAAAAAAAAAAAGAAACTACCAAAAAGTTACTCTTGAGGAAGAAATTCATTGTCTGACTAAAACAAACAATTCACCCAAATCTGAATAAATGCAGTTTTCAACAAAAAACTTCTTTCAACACGAAAATAACTTCACTAGTTTTTAAAGTGTCTAACCTCAGCAATATGTCTTTTGTGCTCATTAAAAGAAAACCCTCAACATGCTTTTCCCCCAAATGCTTTATGTCTCATCTTTGCTAATTTCGTTTACAAAAGTTTTTCACAAGCTGTCATTTTTTTTTTCAAATGTTAACCGGTATTCTTTTTTTTCCTTTTTTTTCTTTTTTTTAGTGCTTTGTGGATATTCTTATAAACCTCAAAGCTTATCAGATTATAGAAATTGTAGCAGGTTGGGGATATGGGGCAGGGTAGGACTAAAGCAGACAAGTCACATTGTCCAGGTGAGCTATTTTTGCCAGTCCTCACATTTATTTTTAAATCACATAAATAACAGTAAGTACTTTGCTCTGTGAGGGTTCCAAATGCCATTTATGACTTGTTAAAATGAAAGAACAGGGACTTAGGGGATGGCACAACCGATTGAGTGCACAAGTTACCCTGTGTAAAGATGCAAATTCAAACCCCCATTTCCCACCTGCTGGAGTGAAGCTTGACTAGCAGTGAATAGTGCTACAGATCTCTCTCTCTCTCTTTCTCTCTCTCTCTCTCTCACTTGCTCGTTCACTCTCGCTCTTTTTCACTCTTCATTTCCCCTTCCCTTCTCAATTTCATTTTGTCTTGTCTAGTTAAATAAATAAAAAATGTCCTACAGGAATGGCAGAGTCATGCTGACACTGAGCCCCAGTAACAACCATGACAACAAAAAAAGTAAGCAGCTTTTATTTTATTTTAATAAGAGAGAGATACAGAGAGGAAGAAACAAGGAAGAAGACGAGAGCAGTGCTCAACTTGGGCCAATAGTGGTGCTGGAGGTTAAACCTGGCACCTCAGAGTCTCAGACATTAAAGTTTTGCATAAGCATTATGCTATCTCCCCAGCCCCAAGCAGCTTATTGATTTAATGCATTCCTTTTCATGACATCCTTTTGATACAATGCATAACATTTTATATCTTCACTTTGTTTTCTCATGATAAAATTATCCTAGGTATTTCCATGCTGTTATATAATCTTCATAATCATTATTTTAATGAGAGCATTGAGTTCTCTGTATGAGTATCATAATTTTCTTTCTCATCTTTGTGCTGGTGAATATAGTCTACTTAGAAAAAAAAATTTAATCACTTTTTTTTCATGTTCTCAGGTTGTTTGTTTGCTTTTAGGCTGACTTTACTATTGTTGCCAATTTCTCTGGTTCCTGTGATCTACTCACCCAAGAATGGGTGGAGGTTACCAAGTTCGAGGAAGAGAAAGAGAGCTTAAGGCATTGAGATTTTACAAGACAAGTCTATTAGAGGCAGATCTAGAGGGAAAGGATAGGACAAAAGGAGAAGAGAGCCTCCCACAAAGAAATGGGAGGGAGTCCTCCAGTGGGGAGCCAGAGACGACCCGAACTGCCCCTGCGGCTCCAGACAGACTATGACCCACATAGTCAACGACTGCCACCTCTCCAGATTCAAAGGAGGTCTCGAAACTTTACATCAGGCTCAACCTGACGCTGTTGACTGGCTACGGAAGAAGGGCAAACGCTAGTAGTAGTAGGCAGAAACTGGGCCCCTTATAAAGAGCTCCACTATCTTTTCAGCCTAGGTGGTGGCTTCACAGTCTGTGCCCTGACTCACACCTAACGTGGTGCCTCTGATGGTTGCAGGGAAATATTCTGCACAGTTGGGTGTGTGACATCTGCACCTTCTTGAGTGTTATCTGCTTGACTCATTGGAATACCTTGAGCATGATGTGTTCTGATGGCATAGGAACCAAAGAGTTTTCTGTCTACTGCCTGGGGCCCCTCTTCTTGCTAACTGTCACTCTCCCTTTTCTGTCTCACTATCATTCAGAGATTGATGACATATCGGAGCTCACCAGGCAGGGGCTGAGTCTTACAATATGTGCAGTCCAAGTTCAAACCTGGCACCATGTAGGTGTTGTTACAGCATTGGAGGAAGTGCTTGTACTTTAGTACCCATCTGTCTGTCTATTTATCCGTCTGTCTATCTACCTATCTATCTACCTATCATCTATCTATCTATCTATCTATCTACTTATCTACCTGAATGAAGGAGAAACCTGGGAGTGGTTAGTTGCACACGAAGCCTTAAATAAGTAAATAAATAAATAATAGGGTCTGATAAGAAATTGTAAGAATTGTTTATAATTTCTCTACACACATTATGGTTTTATTCTAATCTATGGATTAATATGGGAAGAATTCAAATATTGACACTACTGAGAAATGTAAAAGAATTATGGATGTGCTTTTTATTTTTAAAAATTTAATTAATTAATTTTATTTATTTATTCCCTTTTGTTGCCCTTGTTGTTTTATTGTTGTAGTTATTATTGTTGTTGGATAGGACAGAGAGAAATGGAGAGAGGAGGGGAAGACAGAGAGGAGGAGAGAAAGCTAGACACCTGCAGACCTGCTTCACCGCCTATGAAGCGACTCCCCTGCAGGTGGGGAGCCGGGGTTCGAACCGGGATCCTTATGCCGGTCCTTGTGCTTTGCGCCACCTGCGTTTAACCTGCTACAGCCCGACTCCCCCCTTTTTTTAATTTTTAAAATTTATTTATTAGATAGAGACAGTCAGAAATCGAGAGGGAAGGGAGGGATGGAGAGGGTGAGAGACAGAGAGATTGTCAGAATGGTTGTTGACACACGGGTACAATTTCTCTTCTCCTGGTGATAAGTCTCTGTCAAACACTCTTCCTCCCAAGTTGGGCCCTTTCCCACCATCATGCATCACTGCCCCTCTATTTTTTCCCTCTCCCTCTTTCCCTTCCTGCTTCACAACTTGCAAAGCTTTCCTCCTGCAGGTGGGGACTGGGGGCTAGAACCTGGGTCGTTGCGCATTGTAACATGTGCACTCAACCAGGTGCATCACCACCCAGCCCTGGATGTGCTTTTTCTTATATAAAAATCTAAAATAAACTAGTTTTTATATTTATATTCTTATAGACCACCCATTTTGCTCATTGGAAAAAAACTTCTACTTAATTTGTGCTGCAAATTCTAATAGGAATCCTTAGATTTCATACATGGGATTAGAAATGATATTTTTCTTATTTATTTATTTATTTTCCCTTTTGTTACCCTTGTTGTCTTATGATGTTTTTCATATCTGTAATTTACTCTTCCACTTTGCTAAGCATCTTTATTCTTTTATTTTTTTTAGAAGTTCTGCATCATGTCTTCAGCAACTAGCAAATATATCTAATAGTTCTTTCAATTATCATCTATTTATTTTGGCTCATTAATTCCAAAATTGATGAGGATTTCTTTTTAAAAAATTTGGGGGGACTTTATGATTGTCAGAATGGTTGTTGACACACGGGTACAATTTCTCTTCTCCTGGTGATAAGTCTCTGTCAAACACTCTTCCTCCCAAGTTGGGCCCTTTCCCACCATCATGCATCAATGCCCCTCTATTTTTTCCCTCTCCCTCTTTCCCTTCCTCTCAATTCATCCTGAATGCAACAGAAACTATTTGCTTTGTCACTTATTGAGTTGAAAAGGAAAGAGTAGCACTTTCCCCACAGAATATGATGTTAGATTCTGTTTTGAAATAAATAATGACCTCTTCATCCATTTAATTTTTTAAAAAATATATCTTTTTGCCACCCCATTGAAGAGATAGCAGTTTTTTTTTAATTTGTCTTTTTTATGTGACATATGTTAATCAATTTCATAAATTGAATATACTTTTCATGCTTCCAATGAATGTTCATTGGCATCTTGATTTGTTCCCTTCTAGACTTGTGTAACTCACTTGTGAGCAATATCACTAGCAGAATAGAGTACACTTGACACAGAGTTTATTGGAGGAAGTTAACTAACAATGAAGAGGAGAGCACAGACAGACCGTTCAAAATTTCACTGTTCCACAGGTTAGGGGCTTATAGATAGGTCATGTTGCACACTAGCTCATGTGCTAATGAAATAAAGCCTTAGTCTGTTCTTGTCCTATGGACTTGTATATAGGTCCAGGGAACCTCTGTGTTAGTTTGTGAGAATGGAAGCTCCGTAGTCTGCAAGGGTTTGCTTGTTTGAAAAGGAAACCCTTGGAATGTCATAGCTGCTACCTGCCTGTTCTTCCCTTGAGGCATTTCAGTCTCTACAATCAGCTGTCTAAAATTTTTGTAAGTGTTTACATTAGAAATAGTACAAATAAAAAATTGAAATTATCACATGAAGTGGCAATACCATTCTTGGGCATTTACCCAAAGGAAACATAAACACTTAACCAAAGGAGCATATGTTCTCCCATATTCGTAGCATCATTATTCACAATGGCCAAAGAATGGAAGCAGCCAAATTCCCATCAACAGATGACTGGATAAAGAAGCTAGGAGATATAGATTCCTCTGTTACTCAGCAATCAAAGATTGGAAGATATTGTGTCCTTTGGAACAAAATGGATGGAACTTGAGGTGATTATGCTTAGCGAAATAAGCAAAGAGATTAAGGACAACTACCAGATGGTTTCACTCATATGTAGTATGTAGAAAACTTATACACATGAACTTGCAAAAAAAAAAAAAACCAAACTAACCTACACATATTTCACATAACAAACAAAAGAACCAATGCAAGCAGATTGTTTCTGAGACTTGTGAAAACTATGGCAATTATTTTAGGAAGTGGGAGGGTGGGAACCATAGAACTTTGGTAGTGAGTATGGTGTGGAACTATATCCTGTAATCCTACAATCTTATAACTTAATTTTTAAAAATAAAATAAAGGGAAAATTAGTTTACAAAGTGAATCTATTCAGTTAGTTGTCGTTTACTTCAGTACTTATTTCAGATCTGAATGGTACAGTGCCATCTTTTTAATGGTCAAGTAGTATTCCACTGATTATATACCCCATATATATATATATTTAATCCAGTCATTTATTGAGGTTGATTTTATGTTTTGGATATTGTATATAATACTGCTGTGAACAGAAGGTGCATATATTCTTTCAAATTAGTTTTTACATGCCCTTTGAATATATTTCTAAGATAAAAATACATTTCCTTTTTTTTAAGAGTCTTAAGGACTCTTCGTATCATTTTTCATAGTAGTTGCACTAGTGTTACACTATTCTAGTATGCCAGTAGACCTGCAGTTTTTGAGCTGAAAACTTACTAAGTTTACACATTTTAAATTAATAAGATCTTTGTTAGTGTGAAATGACTCAATAGAAGGATAGTTTCATTAATAAGTGGTGCTAGAATAATTGCACATCAATGACCAAAAAATATAAAATAACCTAACCTTTATATATTATATAAAACTATACTAAAACTGGGTTATTATTATCTCAGTGTAAAAGATTAAGCTGTAAGAATTTTAGGAAAATATAGTTGGAATTTTTTTTTCTGAGGGGGCTGGACATTAGCACAGCGGGTTAAGCGCACATGGCATATGAAGTGCAAGGCCCTGCCTAAGGATCCCAGTTCAAGCCCCCAGTTCCCCACCTGCAGGGGCATCATTTCACAAGTGGTGAAGCAGGTCTGCAGATGTCTATGTTTCTCTCCCCCACTCTGTCTTCCACTCCTCTTTCGATTTCTCCCTGTCTAGTACAGGAATAACAGCAATACCAACAATAACTGATAACAGTAACAATAAGGGCAAAAAAAAGGGGTGGTGGAAATAGCCTCAAGGAGCCGTGGATTCATAGTGTGGCACCGAGCCCCAACAACAACCCTGGAGGGAAAAAAAAAAAAATTTTTCTGATAGTGTTAAGTGACAAGTTTTTTTTTGACATTACACCAATAAGATAATCCATAAACAAAATTCAGTAAGTTGGGCCTAATAAAAAAAAGATAAGCTTTGCTCTGTGAAAGGCGTTCTGCTAAGATAGTCACCAACTTGGAGAAAACATTTTCAAATCATGTATTTGGCAAAATAATGCACATCAGTATGTGTAAAAAAACTCTCTAGCCTCAAACATAAGTCCTAAATTATCCAAATAGAAAGTCACAAAAGAACAAAATACCAAATAAAGCATAAATGATAGGCTAGAGGGACAAATCACTAGATCGTATTCATGTCTTGCTTATGTGTACAGCCCAGGTTTATACTCTGGTCCACTTGGGAAGTGCCAAGATACAGGACAAATTTCTGGTGGGGTGGTGCTATGATATATATTATTCTCCCCTCCCCTTTGTTTCTCTACTTGAATGAAAAAGTGAGTCAAAACTTTGAGTTTGTTGTTATTGTTGTGTTGTTATTTTTGTTTAACCAGAACACTGTTCAACTCTGTTTTTATTTATTTATTTATTTATTTATTTATTTATTTATTTAAGAAAGGAGACATTAACAAAACTGTAGGATAGGAGGGGTACAACTCCACACAATTCCCGCTACCCGATCTCCATATCCCATCCCCTCTGTTCACACCTGTCCATAAACCAGGGAAAAATATATACCTGAAAGCAGAAGTACACAAGAGTCTGCAGAGAGTACCCCCCACAACACTTCATCTGCACTACTCCAGCCTTTAGGTCCATGATTGTTCAACTCTGTTTTATGGAGGTGTCTGGGAATAAACCCTGGACTTTGGAGCCTGGAGCATGAAAGTCTTCTGCATAACTATTAAGCTCTCTCCCAGACTCCTGTTGACCCGGATCTTTGAAATCATATAAGCTCAGGATCCTGGATCCAAAGAAAACAAACAACAGACTTCTTCCTTTCCAGTAAACAAAAATATATAGTAACATCAGTAACCATTATAGAAATGCAAATCAAAATCATGAGATGCAGTAGAAGTAAGAAAGGTCATCTTACTTGGTATATTTCAGAATAGAAAGGTAGGAACCAAAGGTATCTTGAGATAAAAGCATCTTTGCAACCCACAGAATATTTAATTTGCATAACTGTTTAAATTTATCATGATGTCTCTGTTAGCTTATATATGTATTCTTTTGTTTCAGTGTTAAGGGTTTTAAAATAAAGTTTTATACTTTCAGTGATCTCTTGATTGTTACAGTAAAAGGCATATTATACCAATGAGTTGCAATGAAATATTTAGATTATCAACTATGATCTAAGGATAATTAGGATATAAATTAAATGTAATAATTGAAATAACTTTATTTCTATGGATGCTTTGTTTAAGATAAAGGTTGTTAAACTAGAATTATTTTGTTGTTCCTATTTTGACCAGAGCAATGCTCAGCTCATAGTGGTGTCAGAAATTGAAACAAGAACGTTTAAGCCCCAGGAATAGGAGCTTGATGCATAAACCACTCTGCTATTCTCCCCAGTCCTAATCCATTTATTTTATACTACATGCTTTTAAAATAATTCCAAATGCTGATGTTTATTGAACTTGGACATGATAGCTTTTTGTTTTGTAATGTTTTGCAGACTTGAGGCCTCATCCATACTAGTTTCACTACTTCCAGAAAGGGTTTTCATTCAGGTAGAGACAGAGAGGGGGAGATATAACAGTACCAGAATTTCTCTCTCCAATATTACCAGGTGTTTGAACCTGGGCCATTCACATGGCAAAGCATTTGACCTATCCAGTAAGCTATCTGTTCAGGCCTTCACATGATAGCTTTTAAGAAGAGAACTAATATGTCCCTACCTTCTTTTAATGATAATTTGGATATCTTTGATTTTTTGGGGGGGCACTTTGTCTTAGGTGTCCTTTGCTACATTTATTTATTCAAGCCTGTTGAGGGCATATATGATTAAGGGCATTGATATAGGAAGCTTTTTTTCAGGGAGTCAGGTAGTAGTGCAGTGGGTTAAGCGCAGGGGGCGCAAAGCTCAAGTACCAGCATATGGATCCGGGTTTGAGCCCCCAGCTCCCCACCTGCAGGGGAGTCTCTTAACGGGTAGTGAAGCAGGTCTGCAGGTGTCTATCTTTCTCTCCTCCTCTCTGTCTTCCCCTCCTCTCTTCATTAGTCTCTGTTCTATCCAACAATGATGACATCAATAACAATAATAATAAAACAAGGGCAACAAAATGGAATAAATAAACAGTAAAAAAATTTAAAAATAAAACTTCTTTTAATGATATTTCAGAAGCTGACATCTTTTTTTTTTTAATCTGGACCTGTTTTAATTTTTATTTATTCTTCACAGTTTTGTTTTTGGTGTGTGCATATTTTCACTGCTCTTTGGATGATTACAAATATATTATAGTAGGTAGTGGGAAGATTTGAAAGAACTTAAAACTATTAGAACATAGATGGTTAAATTCAGATTTGTGGGAAAAGAATAACCAGTATTCACAATCATAGATAAATTCATGTCTGTTAATTATTTCTTTGTATTATGATCCTCTTTTTCTAATAGTGGTTGATTACATCCATCATCTCTGTAAGAATCACTTCTTTGCAACAACTGTTCATCCTGATAACAAGTTATGTCAAAGTGGTTGCTCACTTAAAAGGCCTTGCAGTACACTTTATTCTATACATAATGAGAACTGACATATTAATACTGAGAAATAGGGCACGGCGTCAAAACATCGAGATCTATGCTTGAATAGATAGGCTGAACTAACACAGCCTCACCATGAACCATGGTGATCGTGTTTTCTGGAATATAGCAGTCCCACTTAATTTCAGATACATTTTATGCTGAGAAGTCATACATTTGGACATAGCAGTGAAAACAGGTTTTTAAAGGATTAAAAAGTAGTAGCAGGCATAACCAATCATCATTCAGGAAGTTTATATTATTATTATTACAATCATTATTACTTTGATGTGGCCTTTCCTGTGGTCTGGCTGTAATCATGGGATAAATATAGATTGGTGAGAACTTCACATCTCCCAAGTATTTAAATTAGCAAGTCTCAAGACAGCGATAAGTGTAGCAGAGGGGATGGGGTGTATATTTTGTTTTCAGTGGATTCTGGATTTAGAGAAGGCCAAGGGTACTTAACAAACCATGATTAGCCTGGTCTAACTGGATGGCTAAATGATTTCCCAGCAGATTAGTATAGTTGGACTAAATTCTTTCTATAAATCGTTTTTCTTAACGTAGTTAAGTAATGTTAATAAAATGGCTCTAAAAACCAACTTATCTTAGTGTGTGCTAGAGAAGGTTCAAGATGAAATGCCAAAGAAATGTACATAGTCACTATTCACTTTCACTAAGAACTTTTGGATGACTTTAGATTCATTGTATTGAATCTGCCAAAATGCTGGATAGCCAAGAAGTGCTATAGCATGCTACAGAAAGTTGTTATTTATTTTTTTTAAAATGATATCCTTTTCCTTGATGTCCTGAAAAAGAATAAGAAAAAAAAATTTTTTAGAGAATTGTGGGTGAACCAGTATTATTCACATAAATATGTTTTGTCTACAGAAAGAACTATAGGTGTGTTCAGATCTCAAGATATAAAAATAAACTGAAAGAAAAAAATGTTTCTAAAGATGAGTTTTAAAGCCACTTCAACTTTGATATTAATTGATGTTTCAGTTTCACTAGTATCAGTAAATAATTTATATAAAAACATTTTATTCATTCAGTGTATCTTTGCCCCAGAGTGACATGTTCTTCTTTATAAGTGAACAATAGTGTATATGTGAGTATAGACAATTGATTTGTGGAAAATAAAAAAATACAGAATTCATTATAGATGTAGAAGAAATACATGCCCCATTGAACTGTCTACATTAAATATTCTTTATTTTTATAGTTATTAAAGACACATGTGAAGGTCATGATACTCCATTTTGTATCTTTTATGAGAGCTTTCAGAATTAGTACTGCATAATCTCTGTGTCTCCTGTGAGGTGAAGGAAACAACAGTTTAACCAAGAAAAAAACCTTTATTAAGCATAGCTCCCACTAGCTATAGTTCTGAGTCCTGAGGAAGTCTATGCTCACTAGTACTGAGACTATAATTCTAGAGATTGTTTCTAAACAATACACTGTACCAACCACTTTCTTTTTTTAATGTTTTTTATTATCTTTACTTATTGGATAAAGATAGCCAGAAATTAAGAGAGAAGGGAGTAATAGGGAGAGAGAAAGAGAGACACCTGCAGCCCCGCTTCACTACTTGCAAAGCTTTTCTTCTGCAGGTGGGGACCAGAGGCTCAAACCTGGGTCCTAGTGCACTATAACATGTGCTCTCAACCAGGTGTGCACAACCTGGGCCCTAAAATTCTTTGTACGGTATGTTAGTTGTCAAGGATTTTAATCCAAATATACCTCTTTGTCTATCTTGGACCACTCCTCTTTACTTCCCCTGTATTCTAGACACAATGAAGCATGAATGCCAATACCTTCTTGACTTTACCCAAACTGTTCTTTATGACTAGGATATCTTTTTCCTTTGATGTCTTTTCCTAACTCCCTATTATCTTTCAAAATCCAGCACAAATGTCAGTTTTCCTTTGAAGCCAAACTGCTCTGTACCTTTCACATAGAGTTAATGGATCTTCCTCTTCACATTCTCCTATGGTATATTTCTTGACTACAATACTTACCATGCTGCCTCATGTATTTAAGCATTTCCTTAGGCCTCTTTCCTTTCAGTAAGAGGAACAGGAACTAGGACTCAGTTACCTTAAAATATGCATTGCTTTAAATCGCTGATAATTTCTTTTTTAAATCTGTATTTCCATTTCACTACCTAATATATAAGAAGAGATCAGGTATCTGTGCATTCATTTGTGATATATATTAAGGAAAGAGTTTGGCTATCATTTAAAAATAGCCTTGAAAAAATGGTGAGAGGATTATATTACTTGATATATGGTGGGGTAACTTTTGTTTTCAAAGGCAAAGTAAGTGACATATGAAAGTAAGTGATATATGAGCTAAGGTATAAGAATTGAGTAAGAAATAAATAATAACAATGAGATGTCTGAGTGAAGAACACTTCAGCTAGTAGGAGAAGAAATATGTACTCGAGAAGGATGAGGCATGTCTTGTTTAAGATATGAAAGAAGGTTGGCATGTCTTGAGTAGAGAAAACAATGGAGATGGAAAGAGAGAGAGAGACAATGGAAAGAGTAGCAAGAGCTATGAATGTGAATAGAGTTTTGGAATATAAAAAGGTGTTGAACAAACTAATGGAATATTTTTCAGTATTTCTAGAAGAAGATGCCATGATCAAAAAGGAATTCTGAAAGTATAATTCTGGTTGCAAAATGAAAAACACTTGGAAGAAATATTGAAAACTAGGAAGAAAAAGAAAAAGGCAATTGAAAAACAAATAAACTAATTTGAAGGTCTGCGACTAGAGAGACCAGGCAAGATATGGCTGAAACCCAACAGGCAGGGAGCAGGGACTCAAGTGAGTGCTCCACTCCCCGCATCTCCCTCTCTATCTTCCACCACCCTCTCAATTTCTCTGTCCTATCAAATAAAAGGGGGAAAAATTGTTGCCAAGTGTCATGGTTACATCATGCTTGCAGTGAGCTCCAGTGTGAAACTTGGTGACAAATAAAATAATAAAATAAGTGTATTTCAAGTTTAGCTAGTTCTTTAAATGAATTATAATTAATATAAATTATAAAATAAAATATTACAAAACCGTCATTATGAAATCTGAAAACAGTATAATGCAAATGAAAATTTATTACTTTAAGAAACCACATAATCCATAATTTTTAAAAATAGATTAGTGGATAGTGACAGAAATCGAGAGGGGAAGGGGAAGGGGAAGATAGAGAAAAAAAGAAACAGAGAGATACCTGCAGCCCTGCTTCATCCCTCTTGAAGCTTTCCCCCTACGGGGGGGGGGGGGCAAGGGTTCAAACCTGGGTCCTTGTGCACTGTAACATAAGCACTTAACCCAGTGCGCCACCACCTGGCTCCTGTGTGTTACCAGCTTTATGTATCTAATACCAATTTATCAAAAAAAAAAAAAAAAACAGACAAAAAGATAGACTAAGATCACAGAAACTCCAGTTTACACATGTTTCTGTATCTCCCCCTTTTTAGCCTTTTGATTTAGCTTGGGCCTGCTTTACATAATTGACCATCCTATGAAAATATCATTCACAAGCTGCATAGTGTTCCATTATGAATTGTGGCAGTGCTTTTTATTTACACTACAAAAGTACTTTTGAGAAAAGAAAGCAAGGAACAGAAACAGAGAGACAGAGAAACAGATGGAAAGGTACTAAACCTTCTTCTAGGACCCTAAGGGTCAGACTTGAACCAAAGTCAAGTAACATGTAACATGTAACAAAGAAGGGACACTAGGGGCCAGGCAGTAGCACACTTGGTTAAGTGTACACACTACAGTGCACAAGGACCTGGGTTCAAACCCCTGGTCCCCATTTTCAGGGAGAAACCTTCAAGAGTGGTAAAGCAGGGCTGCAGGTTTCTCTCTGTCTCTCTCCCTCTCTAGCTCTCCTCCCCTCTCAATATCTCTCTGTTTATATCCAATAATAAGTAAATAAATAATTTTTTAAAAAGAAGACATACTACCCAGGTGAACTATCTTCCTAGCCCCACATAAGATCTTTTATTGAATTTACTTTTTACAATTTTTCATATTCATACCAATAGTTGTCAATATTTTACCTTTTCAATTTTAAAAGTATTTTTTATTCATTGCTTTATTGATTTATTTGGGGGGGATACAGAGAGAAATTGAAAGAGAGACAGAGAAAGGAAGAGAGAGAGAGAGACCTGCAGCACTGCTTCGCCATTCATCAAGCTGTTAAGCTTTTTGCCTACAGGTGGGTACCAGGGACTTGATCCTGGGTCCTTGCACACTGTAATATGTGAGCTCTACCAGGTCCACCAATGCGTGGCCTCATATTGGTATATTTCAAAAGTCTTTTTTTTTTTTTTTTTTTACTTTTATTTTGTATTGTTCACCAAAGCACTGCTCCACTTGGACTTATGGCGATATGGGGGACTGAACCTCGGACTATGGAGCCTTGTCGTTAAAGTTCGGGGCTCCAGCAGGCCGGGCTAGCTTCGCGGCGGTAGACAGAGACGACCAGAGACACACGGCTGGGCAGTGAAGCTATATTTCTTTATTCACGAACAATGATTCATAAACTAACCCAAACTAATCACCACACAGATCTATCCTACATCCTTCTCCTCATGCAGCGCGCCAAGAACTCCCGAAGTACGTAGCATAGGGGGTGGGGAGAAAGAGGGCCAGCAAAACTAGTAAGGGCCAAACCAATTCTCCTGGCGGGGGGGAGAGCGAGACCAAACCAATGTGAAGCATACAACAGAGCCTCAGGCATGAGAATCTCTTTGCATAACCATTATATGATCTACCCCCACCCCAAAATCTTAATGATCTTTCCGTTCCCATAATTGTGCTATAGATAGATAGATAGATAGATAGATAGATAGATAGATAGTCACTTTCTACCTAGAGACCAAGAAATGTTTCCTTAGTTTCTCATTGATTTATATTGGAATGTTTTTTTTTTTCTGTTAAGTTTTAAGAATAAGTATGTATTACTGACAGAGGTGGCAAACTCTAGAAGAAGACTGACAGAAGTGAGAGGAATCAGAACATCACTCACACACATGAGATGCCAGATTATCAAATTTAAGACCTCAAGTGGGAGAGCCTAAGGCTTGAATCACTGGGCCACCTCCCAGGATGCTTACCTTGAGTTGTTGATTTGTTTTATTTTTAATGTTTATTCATTTATCTATTTCTGTATAGTGAAGGAGCTCTCACTGTATATGATTTCATGTATAGCAAAATATTTCCACAGTTCTCCAAGGTTTGGAGTCTGCAGATTAAATCACATGTCACATTTCATGTAGTTGCTACTGAGTCCACACTTAGCACTTTAGTTTGCTCCAGATCAATGCTGCAATGCAGAGCTCTTCTTCTCAAGAAGTTTAAATAATAAATGCACCCACACTAAGCCTTTATGATTTCACTTTTAAAACTACTCTGTTAACTCATTGCTATGCACTCAGAATGACATATTCAGCCCTGTTTCACCACTCATGAAGCTTTCCCCCTGCAGGTTTGGACTGGGGGCTTGAACCTGGGTTCTTAAGCATTGTGATGTGTGCTCAACCTGGTGCACCAAAGTCCAGTCTCTCCTTATGTTATCCTTTCTTTTTCTTCTCCACATCCTTTTTTTTCCCCTACTTCTTGTTCTAACTCCTTCTTTTCTCCATTAGTAGCATAAAAATACAGCCTGGACTTTTACATCTTTTGCTATCTGAACATACTTTTGAAGAACTACCATTAGTCTAGTCAATCTAAGTAAATTATCTTGTTATTTCTTCCTTGAACACATTTTTTTTCTAAAATAAATTTTAACCTTTAAAACCAATAGAAGAAATTGGTTTTAAAGGTTAACTGTGAAAGTGATTCATGGAATTCCTTATTATTTGTATGCATCAAATATTGAGGGGAAAAAGTTGAGAGCAAGTTGGAGCTTCCAGGGTCGCTTTTTGTGTGTGTGTGTGTGTGTGAGAGAGAGAGAGAGAGAGGGTTGGGGACAAATAAAATACTTGTCTTTGAAATTCACTTCATCTACAAGAAGTTGATCTCCAAGCCAGACAGTGGTGCACCTGGTAGAGTACACAGGCTACAATGCACACACTGTTAAGCCCTCAGTTCGGTCTGTACTTGCTTCACAGTCAGTGAATCAGTGCTGCAGGTCTCTCACTCTCTCTCTCTCTCTCTAACCCTGTGGTTAAAATTCGGAAGGCTCTTGCCGGCCGGCTAGCTTCACAGGCGGGTAACAGAGACGCGGAGACAACGGCTGGGCAGGGAAGCTGTATTTCTTTATTCAGGAACAACGATTCATAAACTAAGACAAACTAATCACCAAACAGAACTCAGTTGTCTCTTTGCGGCGGCGCAAGCACTCTTTCTTTTACTCTCGAACTCAGGGGAACCCTCTAACTCTGGAACTCTGGAACTCTCTTACTGGGGAACCCTCTGAAACTCTTCCACTGTGGAACTCTCTCTTACTCTGTAACCCTGAAACTCTCAAACTCAGGAACTCTCGAACTCAGGAACCCTCTCTCAGGGTTCCTTGGGGCGGGGCCAAGCAGGCCTGCGAAATTAACAGGACTGATGCAATCTCTTGGCGGGGAAGAACTACCCAATGTAAAGCATACAACAATTTCCCCTTTTCTTTTAACTAAATGGCTACAGTATCAAGGGTGTGGGGTGAACAGAAACCTATATCGTACAGGCATTTTTTAAAAAAGAAACTGGCACAAACTAAACTTTATCAGCTTAAAAAAAACATTTTTTGCCTCTGGGGGGCGTACTTTCTTTGAAGGGCATTTGCATGGGGGCGGGAACGGCCTAGAGTCCCACAGGCAGCTGGCTGTAACTTACTTACTATGAAACAAAACTTGTTATTAGCATATCTACTGCACGATCTAACGTTTTTAATAGAGAAGGAATTTGAGACTTTTACATATCAACAACGTCTTTTAACCTTTTGTTACACCCATTCAAGATGGAGACACACCCTAGGTGTGGGCCGGAGAGGAAACCTCAGGCATGAGAATAATTAGCATAGCCATTGTGCGATCTACCATTTCTAATAGAGAAGGTAATGGAGAGTTTTACATATCAACAAGTCTATTTAACCTTTTGTTTAGACTAACTTAGTTAAAATATATTGATTGTTAACTAATTTTTACCTTAGACTTTAAATGTAAGTTAATTTTATCTTTATGAGAATTACATTGAAAACCTTTTTCATTTAACTTTGACTAGTAAGAATTTAGCCTTAAAGCTACTGTTTACCAAACTTTAAACATACACATAAACATGGTCATTAATACACAAGGAGAGAAACCTTTGTTACGAAGACATGTCATTTTAAACACGAATTTAAATCTGTACTGTCTTAGTGGTTGGGGGGGTTCACCATTCGGAGGTGGCTTCCCGCGCAGCTCCATTCCCGAGCAGCTCCACTTCTAGGAATTGCAGGTTGCGATCTCTGCACAAATCTCTGCGTACTCCAGCTTGTCTGTCTTCAGACCGGACCGGCGGCTGGAGATCTCGTGTGCCCAGTTTCGGCAGGGAGCCCGGGGTTCTGGGAGGCCCGGGATGGTTCCAGAATTCATAGAAAGAGGGCAGGCAGGCCAGTTTTGTAGAAGGCGTGGGCCTAGGTGCCCAGGGGTGGCGGCCATGATAGGCCGCAGCGGCCCTGCCCCATGGCCCTGACATGTCTGCTGCCCTGTTCGCAGTGGCCGAGCAGTGTGGAGGGATCACGCGTCCAGTGCCCTGCGCCACACGGTGGAGAGCCGGCTCCTGTGGGCTGGCCTCGGGCTCTTGCGTGTTGGCCTCGGGCTCTAGGGGCTCTTGTGTGCTGGCGACGGCCTCCTGCGGGCTGCGGGGCTGCGGGGCTGCAGGCGCGGTGCACGGGGTTGTCTGGGCGCAGCCGGCTGGCTGGCTGTTTAACCAGGTGGAAACAGCAGCTCTGCGCCTCGCCTCCTGCCCGCTGGCTCTTCCCGCTGGCTGTTCTGAGTTCGCCCGAGCGAGTGGAAACCACAGAGTGGTCCAGAGATAAATGTTCCAGAAACAGCAAAACAGTCTCTTGAAGAAAGAGCAGAGGCCTTTGGAGATCTCTTCACAAGCAGAAGAGAAGGCCATAGTACATAGGTAGCCAAATTGTCTTTACTTATCTGAGAGATGCGCAGGTCAGGTCCACGTGGGCGCCATTTGTTGTTAAAATTCGTAGGCTCTTGCCGTGCGGGTTAGCTTCATGGTGGTGAACAGAGACGCGGAGACAACGGCTGGGCAGGGAAGCTGTATTTCTTTATTCAGGAACAACGATTCATAAACTAAGACAAACTAATCACCAAACAGAGCTCTGCTGTCTCTTTGCGGCGGCGCAAGCACTCTTTCTTTTACTCTGGAACTCAGGAACCCTCTCTTACTCTGTCACTCTGGAACTCTGGTACTGGGGAACCCTCTGAAACTCTTCCACTGTGGAACTCTCTCTTACTCTGTAACCCTGAAACTCTCGAACTCTCGTACTCGGGAACCCTCTGCAACTCTGGCACTCTCGAACTCAGGAACCCTCTCTCGGGGTTCCTTGGGCCGGGGCCAAGCAGGCCCGCGAAATTAACAGGACTGATGCAATTCTCTTGGCGGGGAAGAACTACCCAATGTAAAGCATACAACATATCCCCACATCTCTCTCTGTCTCTGTCTCTCTCTCTCTCTTTACCTTCCCCTTCCCTATTGATTTCTCTGTCTATATATCCAGGAAAATAAATAAATATTTTTAAAGAGTAAAGTTCATCATATAGTTCATAATATAACAACTTTATAAAGCCCTAAAGTTTCCTTATGTGAAAATACATCTTAAATTTCTCTTTTAATGTACTCTTTTAAAGAAAATTAGTTTGTGGTGTAAGGATCCCGGTTCGAGCCCCCAGCTCCTCACCTGCAAGGGAGTAGCTTCAGGGCAGTGAAGCTAGTCTGCAGGTGTCTATCTTTCTCTCCCCTCTTTGTCTTCCCCTCCTTTCTCCATTTCTCTCTGTCCTATCCAACAACTAGGGCATCAGTAACAATAACCACAATGATGGTAAAACAACCAGAGTACAAAAAGGGAAAAAATGGCCTCCAGGAGCGGTGGATTTGTGGTGTAGGCACAGAGCCCCGGCAATAACCCTGGAGGCAAAAAAAAAAAAAGTTTGTTAGAGACAGAGAAACTGAGAGGGAATGGGAGTCAGAGAAGGTGAGAGACACGTGCAGAACTGTTTCATCTCCCTGCAGGTGGGTCTTGTACTCAGGTTCCTTGAGCACTGTAAAGTGTGCACTCAATCAGGTGTGTTACCAGCTGGACCCCTTAAATTTCTTCTACCATGATGCTATGCCATAGCTATGGGAAATGCATTTGTACCACTAGTAACCAGTTTAAGGCCGATTTCTATGTGATTGTTATCTTTTGTATCTGTGTCATTACAATACAGAGAATGGAAACCATTCCTTAGCTATGAAGTTTCGAGTTAGCTACACATGCTGCAAGCAATGAGACATCAAATGCTTGTCAATCAAGAAGTTACTGATCAGGATTCAAGCCTTTCACAAACATTCATAAAATGTCTATGAATAAAGCATACATGAGGGGAAATGATATTGTTATTCTCAGATTAAGTGATTGCATTCATCACACTGAGGCACACATTCTGAAATGTTTGCATAAAGCTTTGGTTCACAAGGTAGCTGGTCTTGTGGAAGTGATTCTGATATTTAAAAGTCTAGAAAGGTGTGTGACACATGCCAATTTGCTGTTGTAACATATCCAAAACATTTGCTTTGCTGGGGACAGGGATAAAAGTAGCCATACTTAAAGAACTCATGTTATTTTGTGGGATCATTCTAGAGAAAACAATATATAATTCTGGAAGTATATTCAATATTATCTCCAATCTCTGTTGGCTGGACATAACTGCCTCTGTGTCAGTTATTTGTGATGCCTCAGAGTGACAGATGTGATTGTTTCTGGGTTAATTGATTCGATCATTTATTTATTCATTCATTCTTGAGTCAGAAGAACATGTAGAGACTTTATCTAACCTGTCACAATTTTGCTTCATCACTTGTAAACTGATGTGAAAACAGCACAGAAAAATAAAGGTCTGTGAAGCAGATTGTTGAAGGAGGCTGGCCAAGAAGACATGCCAAATTTCATATTGCTGACCCTTCCATTCCATACCCAGTAGGAACCCATCCTGGCAATAATTCGATAGTGTTAGTTGCTTCCAATATCTTTATCCACTAATTAACTCAAGTTGTACAGGAATGTTAAAAGTGTTTCTTAGAACCTTTTTTAATATTTTATTTTTTAAATTTTATTTATAAAAAGGAAACACCAACAAAACCATAGGATAAGAGGGGCACAACTTCACACAATTCCCACCACCATATCTCCATATCTCATCTACTCCCTTAATAGCTTTCCTATTCTTTAACCCTCTGGAGTATGGACCCAAGGTCATTGTGGGATGCAGAAGGTGGAAAGTCTGGCTTCTGTAATTGCTTCCCCGCTGAATATGGGCGTTGACCTTTTTTGTCCACCTCTTTGATTACACATTTCACTGTCATGATAAGTCTTTGAAACCAAGAACTATGCAACTGTATTAGTCTGAGTTTTTTTATTTTATTTTTTTTTCTAATAAAAAGGGATGTTATGGGAACTGGACTACTTTAAGTCTAATTGTCTATAAGTCAAAATTATCCATACCTATCATCAGAGTAGCAGGAAAGTTTAGAAACCACTTGCTTTTATTTTGTGGATGTCTGATGTAGACCAATCAATGCAGATGTGAATAAGCAGAATTGCATCTCTGATTATTTGGAGGGTTAGAATGGTATCCACAGCCACCTCTATAACTACTCCCCAGAACAGACAAATAGCTTCAGAACAATTTGCTTCCTTATTTCTTAGAAAAAGCAAACAAACAAATTTTAAAAATTTAGTTAAGGAAGAAAGTGTTTGACAAGGGGAACTGTGGTTCAATGTGTTTATCCTTTTTAATCTGTGCTATACATTTTTTATTGTTTGAGTCTTTTTTTAAATTTTATTTATAAAATAGTGACAAGACCATAGGATAAGAGAGGTACAGTTTCACACAATTCCCACCACCAGAACTCTGTATCCCAACCCTTCCCTTGAAAGCTTTCCTATTCTTTAAAATTTTTATTTATAAAATGGAAATATTGACACAACTATAGGATAAGAGGGATACATTTCCACATAATGCCCACCCCCACCCCCCAGCTCTATATCCAATCCCCTCCCCTGAAATTTTCCCTATTCTTTATCCCTCTGAGAGCATGGACCCAGGATCGTTATGTGGTGCAGAAGGTGGAGACCCCGAACTTTCATCTGCAATATTCTTGCCTTTAGGTTCATGATTAGTCAACAATTTGTTCTGCTTTATATCTTAACTCTTTTTCAGCCACCAGGTTCCAGATGATACCATGATGCCAACCTGATGTCCCTGGGCCGGTGACCCCACCATGTGTCCCGGAGTCCCGCCTGCCCAAATCCTTGCTCCAATAGAGGGAAGACAAAAATCAGTATGTACATTCAGTATTCCTCTTACACCAGAAATATTTCTCTTCATCCTCTCTTTTATATTTGGTTTTTTACTTATGCTTTGTTTGAAAGCTAGTAAACAAAGTCAGTAGCCAACATTTATTTATTATTTTTTTAATAACCTTAGTCATGGGGACACACTGACAGAGTCTGCCTACATTACCATGTGCAAGGACCTGGGACCACCTTCAGATGGAAAACTTCATGAGTGGCAAAGAAGTGCTATATGTAACTTTCTCTCCCCAAACCCTCCACTTCAGTTTCTTTCTGTCTCAATTAGGGAAAAAAAAAAAAAAAAAAAAAAAGATGGTAGAAGATAATGTCAGCATGGAGCTGTGGAATTATTTTGTAGGCACTGAGCCCCAGTAAGAAGCCAGTTTGGAAAAAGAAAGAAAGGAAAAACTAGCTATATAAAATTCATTTGATCTCTGAACTGGCTGAGAATAGTGTGAAGACCTATAGGTATATGCACAGGGGAGGGTAAAAACGAGTATATGGTGATTTAATTCAGGTCATTTTCATACGTAACGTATCATCTGAAGAGCCCAGTCCATTCAACTTGTACATACTACCCCAGTTTCAGATCCATTACCACTTTTTGCCAAAAGGGACAAGAGAGTTGGAGCTTTGGGGAGGAGACGTAGGGAGTAAGATGGGCTACAGAGGTAGTTAAGAGACTATCAAAGATAGAGTCAAAGGACAAGTATTCATCAGGGTTCTTTTTTTTTTTTTTTTTTTTTTACCAGAGCACTCATCAGCTCTGGCTTAATGTAGTGAGTCTCAGGCATAAGAGTTTCTTTGCATAACCATATATCCATTATGCTATCTACCCCAACCCCCCACTCCACCCTTCACTAGGGTTCTCTATCATCTGTTCAGAGCAGGGAATTGGAAAGAAGAATGACTTGTCTATGATTTATGGGGTAGGGTATTGAGATAAAAGAAATACAGGGAATATGCTTAAGTATTATTCAAATGGAATTATCCAAAATAAATGTGAAGATCCTCAATTTATTTGCAAGAGGAAAAATAATTGTAGTGAAAATTATTTCAATTTTCCAACATTTCTGCAATTTGATGTTAGGATGCAGATATTTCTGTCTAGGAAAAGGAAATTCAGAAAGTAAAAGGAGTTATAAAGAAATGAAAATGTCTCTAGATTGTCCTCTTCTTGACCAGAAGGACCAGAATGGTTATTTGAACAATTACTCCTAGGTAAATATTGTTATGTCCTGCTGCATATTGGATTGTTAGCACAAATTCCACAACTCACATTTAAAACTCTTAAAGTTCATTTTTGTAATTTTTATTGAACTAAAATTTTAGAGCTGGGGAGAATTACAGAAGTAACACACCCAGCTTTTATGCCTGAGGTCCCAGAGGTCCTAGGTTCAGTCCATAGCACTATCCTATACCAGAGCAGAACAGTGTTCTGCTTGCTATCTTCCTATCTATCTATCTATCTATCTATCTATCTATCTATCTATCTATCTATCTATCTATCTCTATCTCACTCACTCCCTTGCTCATGAAAATAAATTGAAAATTACACAGCTTTGCATATAGTAATATAAATTTCAAGTATGATAAAAATTTTATGTGACTTTGAAGCTAACAAAATAAGAATGTTAGATTACCATTATTGTAAAATGAATGTCACAAGCCCTTAGTGGATAATGAAATTACTATTGTACTAGATTAAGATCACCATTCAAATTAAAACATAGCAGAAAAGATAAAGGAATTGGGAATTCTTATCTTTCTTTTTTATTTTAATTTTTATTGGATAGAGACAGAGATTGAGAGGGGAGAATATAGAAAGAGAAAGAGGCAGAGAGACACCCGCAGCCCTGCTTCACCTCTTGTGAAGCTTTCCTCCTGCAGGTGTGGTTTAGGGGCTTGAACCTGGGTGGTTGCTCACTGTAAAGTGTCTACTTAACCAGATGTGCCACTGACTGGCCCCTACAATGAATATTGTTTTAAAAAACTTTTGATTCTTTTCTCTATGTTCTAATAACATGAAATGCACTTCTCACTATACTTTTATTAATGTTTGAAGTCACTGACTTTGTTTCATGAAACAAAATGGTTGTTAAGCATGAAAGAGGGGAGAAAAATCAAAGTTATTTATGGGGAATCAGAACAGTTGAGTTTTACTGATGACTATATAGACTCACTTTAAAAATTGGGAATTTTTTTAAAATTAGAAATTTAAGTATATGATTTTGAAGACCCCTCCAGCTCTAAAATCTAATCCAAATATTACCTTTAAATGAATGACTAATATGGTAGTGAATGAAGAATTCTTCAGAGAGAATAAGCAGAATTTGTCTTGTCCAAACTCCCTTTTTTTTTTGTTTTACCTTTCTTAGCTAGAAGATAAGAAAGACGTTCTGTTTTTACTTTAATATATGGGGGGGGGGGGACATAATACTATTCCCTTTATAGGCTCTTTTAAAATAGCTATGTTGAGAATTCAAAAGTATTATACTTGGTGTTATACCTTACCAATATAATTCTTGGTTGACAGAGTCCATTGTATTTTTAGATCCCTCCCCCACCCCGCACACACACACTTTAACTATTCTGTACTCACTGAGGTTGAATCACCAGGCAATAGTTTGGCAAGTATATAATCTCAAGTCCCATGAACTAAGAACTCATAGCCAATAGATTTTTTTCCACTGTGGAATTTATTTTTCATTCTTATTCATAGAACACTGTCAGTTCTGCTTTTAAAACTAAAGTGAAACATAACTGTCTGATAATGAATTTGAAATATCTTAAGAACATATTTTAAAAGCTGTCTTGTTTGTGATGGAAAAATAAATCACTATATTATCTTAATGTGCTATATTCTTATTTTTTAGATTATGTTTTTGATGTTAAGATGGTCGCCATAATTTGTCTTTAGGTCAATTGAGTCAAAGTTATTTTAATATTCCACATACATTTTCTTAAGAAAAGAAGATATTTATTCTTCAAAAGTGAGGTATGGATGAACAGCAGGATGAGAAAAATGAGTATCAGCGGGAAAGAAATATTTTGCTAGTGTCCTTTTAAAGATGCAGTGGGGAAGCAATTCTTTTGTCACCATTTAAATGTTCCAAAAAATGGAATTTGCGTATGCTAATGGATATAAATCCTAGTCACTCTCCCTTAATTGAGCCTCTACCATGCAAAATCTACACTTTAAGAGCATGGCGGGATTTATATTCTTGAAAAATCTTAATTTGGAGGGGAAAGGAAAGAGTTAAGAGGTCTATTTTTACTGTTAAGGTGGCTGGAATTTTACACATTTTGCAACTTTTTTTCTGAGTTCTTTCCATCATCTTGAAACTTAACACTGCTGTCAAATTATCAACTAAACCCAATAAAGCATGCCCCAAGATATCCAAGCAAAGTTTGCACTTAATACCAAAGAGTTCAGAGAAGGAAAAGACAGTAAAGCATCTATTATACAACATACTTACATTGTTTTTGCTTTTTCTTATAGGTCAGACATCTCTATCTAAGTTAAGTGTTATCCATTTATCCATATAAGGTAATTTCCTAGGCAAGCATTTGTAGTTTTGTAGATTAGCAGATCTAGTGGTTATTGAGGAATTTTGGTCAGAATGAGAAAAACATAGATCCAAAATTCATCCCAAGTCAATGTTTCCACTGATTCATTCACATAAGATATCTTTATATGAGAACATACTATATTCTACCTTTGAGTTTGATTCAGAGATGTAGAAGGACCTATAAGGTCACTTCCTAGAGTAATCATAGATTATTACTTAAATGAAAAATTCATAGATGAAAGAATGAAAGAGAGAAAGCCTGCTGCAAGTGGTGGACTCTCACTTTCTCACTCCAGTATCCCTTGGAAGCCTTGGTGAATTTGGGTTTTAGCCAACCTGCTCTCAACTTTGATACTGTCAGAATCGTGATGGACTCTGTAACCAATCACACTCTGTAACCAATCAGCTTGTGCCATGCCCAGCTTGAAAAAAGTAAAAGTTGGGTGCTGAGGTACAAGGCTGTCAAGGGCTGATAGGAATTGACTTGTAACCCATTAACATGAGATAAACGTAACTCCCTGTCCTCCACGCGGTCTCAGTCTTGTTCTTTGGTTACTTTTGTGCTGTAACACTGGAGAGCAATATTACAGAATTTTTTTCTAACAATTAGTAGAAAAATAAAACAACTATTCAAATGTAAAGAACCTGAAATTCAGTGCTTAACATTGTACAATTTTCAAAAACCAGTATACTTGGTAAATTTCCTCTAAGTTCCAGCTACAAATAAAAGAAAATTCCAAGTACTTTCACAGCTACCTCCCCTTGTATTAGATTAGAAAACCACTAATAGCTTTTGAGCATGATTGTCTAATATTTTATTCAGGTCTTGCTTAGAAACACATTGAAATCATTACCTGACTTTTAAGAAAGAGGAGGTTTATTTCCAATTAAAAATAAACCCACGGGCACACCCTATCTCATTTCTTTTGCCTAGAAATGCTTATTTGACTTTCAGATTAGGGTATAAAGGGATATCAACCAGTAAAAAAGAGATGTTCCTGGAGGTGACATTTTTCAAAGTTGGTTTGGGCACAAAATTAACCTTTGCATTTTCACAGTATGGCCAACAAAACAAACAAAAAGTATATCCAGATAGCACCTAGCATTTCACTTTGTTATTCTGGCATCATTAATTTTCTTTGGAATAATAGCAGGCAAAATTCTGAAAATGTGAGTGCTCATAAAACATATAATGTTAAAAAGGTAGTTTACAGATGCTGCTTTTGGAAATTTTAAACTAACATCATTTACGACACATCAGTACTCTATTCAAGTAAGCAGTGAGATCATAAATTGTGGACACACTAAATGTAGCATGGTAATTAGTGCTTTGCTATTGGAAGACACTAGGGGCAAATTTTAGCTTTGAAATTTTTAGTCCTAAAAGGATAAAGGAAAACAGATGGCTTCATGTATTTTGTGGTACTTACTACTGGACACTGGTAGAATACCAAGGCTTTGTTTGCATGTAAAGCTTATTTGAGAAAATAAACTTTCAATGGCATGTGACCTTGACTGTTGTTTGTGTTTCCTCTCCCATCTGATGGGGTGTGTTTGTGTAAGAGTCAAAAAAAACTGCAGTACGAATTATCTTGCCTATTGTTTTGCCAAAACAGGTAATTCACAATATAGATTTCAGAGAAAATTTTATAGTCCAGAATGACTTGATCTTATTCTAGATTTACAAGATGGGTAGATGTGTCTTAGAAGATCAAGAGAATACTTGATAAATAAATAAGCATATGCCTACTTTGGTGTGTAGCATTCTGTTTTGCTCTACCAGGCAAATGCTTTTGTCTGATCAATGACTACACTATACAATCTTTGAATTTTTTTTCTGCTTTCATGCAGTGAAGGTATGCTTCAATTTTGAGATTTCATACTTGATGAAATAACACTGGAATAGTTCTATTAAGTTTTGCTATTTTTTCCCGGAATCTTAAAATAATGTCAAATATGATACTACAGGCATATAAGAAATTCCAAATTGGCCCATTGATCACTAAGCACATTTTAAAAAGTATTTATTTATTATGAGAGAAGGTGGAAATGAAGAACCAGGAGACTATTGAACTCTAGTATATGGTGGAGCTGGGGATGAAAACTGGTCTCTGAGGCCTTAGGAATGCAAGCTGGTGCTCCAATAGGCTGAGCTATATCTCCAGTTACTGAACATAGTTTAATGGTGTTTTTGAGAAAAAGAAAAAAGAAAAAAAATAACTAAATTCCTTCAATGAATTTTATTTTGAATTAGTTATGTTAAGAGTCTAAGTAAAATGGGAAACATTTGAAAAAATAAGTGAGTGCATTAATCTGACCATAAACTACTGGCCAAATTCTGAATGCATAGTTAGGAAATATTTGTGTTTAATACTATATACATTTTAAAATAAGCAAGTGCTGGAAGGAAGTTCATCTAGTAGAGCACATGCTTTACCACCAGTGACGACCCAGGTTCATGGTTTTTTTTTTTTTTTTTTTGTCTCCAGGGTTATCTTTGGGGCTCGGTGCTTGCACTACAAATCCACTGCTCCTGGAGGCCATTTTTTTCCCTTTTTGTTGCCCTTGTTGTGTATCATTGTTGTTACTATTGTTGTCACCGCTATCGTTGTTGTTGGATAGGACAGAGAGAAATGGAGAGAGGACAGGAAGACAGAGGGGGAGAGAAAAATAGACACCTGCAGACCCTGCTTCACCGCTTGTGAAGGGACTCCCCGGCAGGTCAGGAGCTGGGGATTCGAACCGGGACCCATTCACTGTTCCTTGCACTTTGTGACATGTGTCCTAACCCACTGCACTACTTCCGACACGGGTAGCACTGGAGAAGCTTCACAAGTGGCAGAGCAATGCTTTCGTTCTCTTCTCTTTCCCTACTCCCCTCCCTCTCTCTCTTTGAAATAAAAGTATGCAAATGTTGGGTTGAGGAGAGAGCATACTGGTTATGCAAAATGATGCTTGTGCCTGAGGCTGCAATGTCCTGGATTCAACTTCAGGTTAAGCAGTACTATGGTTAAAAAAAAAAAAAAAGCAAATGTCATTCTGGGAGCAGTAGAATCACACCTGTGCAAGTTCTCAGTGCTAAAATAAATAAATAAAAAAGTAAAAATAAAATAATCAGGTTGTTTTCTTTTTATTCAAATGTTGATTACTTTGAGGTTTTGTTGTTGTTTTACAGAGCACTGTTCAGATCTTGCTGTGGAGGACTGAACCTGGGACCTCAGTGCCTCAGGTATAAGGGTGTGTTTAAGTAATCATGCTATGTCCAGTACCCATTCCTTGAAGATTTTAGAACACTGTATTCCAACTTCTTTTTCTCCATCTCTCTCTCTCTCTCTCTCTCTCTCTCTATCTCTGTGTATGCATGTATGTGTGTGTTTCTTCTCTTCTTTCTTTCTTCCTCCCTTTTTTCTTTCTTTCTTTCTCTCCTATTGCCACCAGGGTTCTCACTGGGGTTCAGCACTATGAATCTCTGCTCTCAGCCACCATTTTTTTCCTTTTTTAATTTTTTCATTCTAATTTTTAATAGATAAGACAGAGGGAAACTGAGAGAGGATGGAGAGATAGAGATAGAGAGAGAGAGGGAGAAAGACATCTGCAAACCTACTTCACTGTTCATGAAGTGGACCCCCTGCAAGTGGGAGTGGGGGCTAGAACCTGGGGTCCTTTTACTTGGTACTATGTGCATTTAACTGGGTGAGCCATCTTCCAAATCTTTCCAGTGGATTTTATTATTTTTCATAATTATTTCTTTATGTCCTCTATTGTTAGCATTCCATGAATTAACAATTTCAGTGTAGTAAAGCTGTTTTACTTATAGCATTAATTGTATTATTTGCACTATATTGATAATCTAGGGATACTTTCCTTATTTTTCAATCAATAAAATGTGTTAGTAATTTATAATATATAAGAAAATATAAAATTGTTGAATATATTACCTCCCCCCCAAGCCTCAGATTTAATTGCAGATTGGTGCATTTTACAAATGTGCATTAATGAAAGAATCAATGCCACTTAATTCCTCTTCCTTATAGAATGTTCTTTCCTGTTTTCTGATAGGAAAATTAAATATAAAGAAGGAGAAGTAGAGAGATGAACTGCCACAAGAGGTAATGAGTTCAATGCCTCCGAAGTCAGATCAGAAGCTTGCTGGCATCACAGGGGCAGTGGAGTGGAAAGGAGTGCTGATGGAGTAGAGATGGTAAATGTCCAATCCCTTCTATTTCTCAATACCATTATCCTTTCAAATTCCATTTCTCACCTTGGGAGTGTTTCTTCTTACCAGTGCTCTATTTAGAGAAGTTAAAGACTGAGACTAAAGAGAAATAAAGTGTTTGCAATGAAGGGTTCTCTTCAGAGGTGTTAGTTTGGGTGCCTCCATCTATCAGGAACAACACAACGTGGGGAAACAACAGAGTGACTTTGAAAATAATAATAAGAAAAAAAATCCTGTTTTATATAACAGAAAGTCTGCAAGTAACCTTCTGAGTTGGTGTCACACTTGAAGAACCAGGCCTTTCCTGCCATTTTGTTCTCTGATCCATTATTCACTAGTAGTCATAGTCTCACTTCCTGATCAGAAGATTGGTTATAGCAGTTCTAAGCCACATTCTTCAGTGTCGAGTATCAAAAATGGAAAGAATTATTGAAGGCTGGATGAGGATGAAGGATGGAGCTTTGATCCTAGCAGATTTGCTTTTAACAGTGTGAAAAATATTTCTGGGATTCCTCCAGCTGACTTCCTTTTGGGTTTGTAGTAATTTTCAGGAAAAATAGATAATTAAGTATGTTAAAATTTTGGCATCTTCAGACAACCTCACCAATATGTCCTGGAACTCCACCTCCCCAGAACCCTAACTAACCCACTTGGGAAAGATAAAGACAGGCTGAGATATGGGTAGACCTGTCAACACCCATGTCCTGTGGATAAGCAATTACAGAAGTCAGATTTACTACCTTTTGCAACCCATAGAGATCTTTGGTCCATACTCCCAGAAGGATAAAAAATAGGGAAGCTTCCAATGGAGGGATGGGATATGGCACTTTGGTTTGGGAATTTTATGAATTGTACCCCTCTGATCACACAATCTTGTCAATCATTATTAAATTGCTAATAATTTGTATTAAAGTTGAAAAATAAAACACAAGGCAGAATTTTGACTGTGGTTGACCTATTGCACCAAAGTAAAAGACTCTGAGATTGTTCTGGTCCTAGAACATGAGGGCAGAGTAGGACCTTGTGGGCGATGAATTGTTATGTGGAAAACTGAGAAATGTTACACATGTACAAGCTACTATATGTATTTTACTGTTGTCTGTAAACCATTAGTCCCTTCAATAAAGAAAAAGAAAAAAAGAGAGTTGGGCGGTAGCACAGTGGGTTAAACAAAGTGCAAGGACCCACCTAAGGATCCCAGTTTGAGCCCCAGGCTCCCCACCTGCAGGGGAGTCGCTTCACAGGCAGTGAAGCAGGTCTGCAGGTGTCTGTGCTTCTCTCCCCCTCTCTGTCTTTCTGTCCTCTCTCCAATTCTCTCTGTCCTATCTGACAACGGCGACATCTAACAACAACAATAATAACTACAACAACAATAAAAAAGGGAAAATAGATAAATATAAAAAATTTAAAAAGAAAAAAATTAGCATCTTCATCATTAGAACTTAAAATTTTTGACATTAATAAAGTGCTAGATCTATTGGGATAACAGTATGGAGAGCACTGAAGTAAATACAAATGGAAATACCTTATTATCCTATAGAACCACTCCTAGGCATATAACCAAAGGGCTTGAAAACACTAATTCAAGGAGACATATGAACCCCTATGATCATCACTGCCTGAGTCACAATTGCCAGGTAGAAGCCACCTAAATGCCTATTGTCAGATGACTAGATAAAGTTATGGGACATATATATTCAATGCAATTTGAAAAGATGATATGATGTCCTTCAGGATGAAAATGGATGAAATTGGAAGTGTTTATTATGCTTAGTAAATTAAGTAAGGAAGTAAAAGATAACTACCAGAGAGTTTCACTCATATATGGACTACAGGGACTTAAAACATGAATTTGTGAAAAAAAAATTAAAATGACTGAATTGTCTCTAAGATTTTTATGAGAACTATAGTTGTTATGGGAAGTATGTGTGTGGAGAGCGGTCATAGAACTTTGGTGGTGGATGAACCATGGAACTATATCCCTATCATTTTATAATCTTTCAAACTGTTATTTAATGCAATGAATAAGAAAATAAAGTGCTAGAAATAAAGAGTAATTCAGTAAGTTAAGAGGTTATTATTGCACAACTCAATTAGATAATCAACATCATTCCCAGTTAGAAGTTGATTGCTTTCCAAACTCACTATTTGCATACATAGAAAATCTTAAAGAATCCAGCAGGAAGCTCCTGGAAATTATTAACCTATGTAGTAATGTGACAGGTTACGAAATTAATATACAAAAATCAGTGGCATTTCTCTGTACAAGCACTATGTCAGAAGAGATTCAGAAATTGATCCCATTTACTATAGCAGGAAAATAATCAAATATCTAACTATAAACCTAACAAAAGGAGAAAAAAAGGCCTGTATACTGAAAATTATGAGTCACTATTCAAAAGAATATAAATGGATACAGTGAAATGGAAAGATAGTGCATTTTCATGGGTCAGAAGAATTAGCATTGTCAAAATCAGTATTTTACCCAGAGTCCTATATAGATTTAATACAATCTCAATCAAGGTCCCAGCAAATTACTTTAAGAGACTAGAAAAAAAAAAAACTACAAATGCTTATCTGGAACCAGAAAATACCTAGAATTGCCAAGGCAATATTAAGAAAAAAGAACAAAACTGGAAGTATCACAGACCCACATTTCAAACAATATTATAAGGCTATTATGACCAAGACTACCTGGTATTTGGAAGAAAATAGACATGCTGACCAGTGAAATAAAATTGACAACCCAGAAATAAGCACTCATATCTATGGAAATCTAACTTTTGACAATGCGGGAGCCTAAGATATTAAATGGAGAAAGGAGAGTCTCTGTTCAACAAATGGTGTTGGGGAGATTGGACTGAAATGAAACTGAACCACTACATTCCACCACACACAAAAGTAAACTCCAAATGGATCAAGAACTTGGATTCTAGACCAGAAACCATCAAATATATAGAGGAAAACATTGGCAGAACTCTTCTTGGTCCAAGTTTTAAAAGTGTCTTCAGTGATTCATGTCCATTTACAAGGAAATGAAGAACAAAAATAAACCAGTGTAGCTACATCAAATTGAAAACTTTATGCATAGCAAAAGAAACTACTGCCCAAATAGAGAGACGCCTTAAAAATGAGAGAAGATATTTTATGCCTTGCATCAGACAAAATGGATAGTAATCAAAATATGCAGCAACAAAAAAGAAAAGAGAAAGAAAGAGAAGGGAAGAAAAAGAGAAAAATGTAATGAAAGTATTTGGCAGACACCTATTATGACAAGATGGAAAATTGTACCCATGTAGCAACAGTTGTACTATAAACCATAAACCTATAACCACAATACCACAGGACTTCAAGCTCCAATCCTGCAAGCCCCTTACTTCCTCACCCTCCCTAGAATCCCATGCTTAGAAAATTCTTTTTTTTTTTTTTTGTGCCTCCAGGATTATTGCTGAAGCTCAAAGCCTGAACTACAAATCCACTCTTCCTGGATGCTATTTCCCCCCCTTTTGTTGCCCTTGTTGTTTATTGTTGCTGTTATCATTATTGTTGTTAGTAGTATTGTTATTATCTTGTTGGATAGTACAGAGAGAAATGGAGAAGAGGGAAAGACAGAGAGGGAGAGAGAAAGACACCTGCAGACCTGCTTCACCATCTGTGAAGCGACCCCTCGCCCTGCGTCAGGAGTCAGGGGCTTGACCAGGATCCTTAGGCCAGTCCTTGTGCTTTGCACCATGTGTGCTTAACCTGCTGGGTCACCACAAGGCACCCACTTAGAAAATTCTTGGGAGTTGGGCAGGTTACACAATGGGTTAAGCACATGTGGTGTGAAGTGCAAGTACCGGCTTGGCTTAAGGATCCCAGTTTGAGCCCCCGGCTCCCCCATTTGCAGGGGAGTCGCTTCACAAGAGGTGAAGCAAGTTTCAGATGTCTATCTTTGTCTTCCCTCTCTGTCTTCCCCTCCTCTCTCCACTTCTCTATGTCCTATCCAACAAGGACAACATCAATAACTACAACAATAAAACAAGGGTAACAAAAGGGAATAAATACATATTTAAAAAATTAAAAAAATAAAATTCTTAAAGATAGCAGAAGATATGCACACCAATCAATTTGGAGCTACATTTTCTTCTGATATAGACACTCCCCCCCCAAAAAAAGAAGTATTCCTCTGTCTTAATTATCTAAGGCCCAGGAGCCATATGCAACTAGTTACTACCTCTATCCCCCAAAATCTGCTAAAGAAAGAACCCAACCAGCTAGTTTTATTTATTTGTTTAATTTTTTTTAAAAATTTATTTTAAAAGTAGATATTAACAAAACCAAAGGATAAGAGGGGTACAACTCCACACAGTTCCCACCACCATATCTCCATATCCCATCCCCTCCCCTGATAGCTTTCCTATTCTTTATCTTTCTGGGAGTATGGACCCAAGGTCATTATGGGGTGCAGAAGGTGGAAGGTCTGGCTTCTGTAATTGCTTCCCCGCTGAACATGGGCATTGACTGGTCAATCCATACTCCCAGTCTGCCTCTCTTTGCCTAGTAGTGTGGGGCTCTGGGGAAGCGGAGTTCCAGGACACATTGGTGGGGTCCTCTGTCCAGGGAAGTCTGGTCCGCATCCTGCTGGCATCTGGAACCTGGTGGCAATCCAGCAGATTCCGGGTTGCAAGCTGCAGTCTCTTGGAGCTTATGGCAGCTGTGGCTCCAAAGTTGCCATCTTGGCTCCCCCCCCCCCCAACCAGCCAGTGTGAAATTATTCATTCTGCCCTGCCTCGACTTTTCTGCAGAAACCAAAAGGTTCTGATCTAAACCTTTGCCTTGCTCCAGTTTTCTGTATTCAGACAATCCTAGAGCTTTTTCCATGAGGACCTAAATGGCATGCAGTGCAATCTGCCTCAAGAACCTTTAAGTTCAATATAGTAGTTTTTGTTTGTTTTTCTGATACTCCATCTTCTTTTGTAGTTGCACCTGTCAGACCCCCCCCCCCAAATTATTTACCATGATACAGTTCCAATATATTTAAAATAACTGGTAAAATTTTGAAGCAGGCTTCAGCTCTGTGTAGTGCCTGATCTGGGTGAAGGGGAGGGGGTAATTCTGGAAATGGCATTATGTGTTAGATTTCTAAAACCACGTTCTGGAATTCACATTACTAATTCATGTTACTGTTTATTGCAGCTGATATTTACCAAGCAGAATAGAAGTATTTAAATACTTTAATAATCAGTACTAGCATCAAATGCAAAATGGCTAACATTAGCTCTAGATTCACCCTCCATGAACAATGCTATCAAGATGCTGGATCAATCAGTACAAAATCAGGTCAATAGCATCTTTTAGACAATACTTCCTTGACAATGATAAAAATGTATTTCTGGATTTTTATGTCTTTGCAGTTCTTCTGAGGTCTCTTAAAAATATAAATAATGAGCTCATAATTTTTCTATGAGCTATAAGGTGAAGTTAATTTAGGGTAATATGTTTCATTCACTAACACATTACCAAAGCTCTATGGAATTTTGAACAATTATTAAAAAAGTATAGGATACTCCAGTGATAGATGTTTACTGATCTAATCTCATTTTCATTTAATTCCATCTTTTTAAACTAAAAGCTGTTAAGAGATAACACATGTGACATTGTCTTGAGTTATACACTATGTACAAGCGTAAGCCAACAGATAGCTTTGGAACAGGTCACTCACACTGTTCTTATTCTCCTTACAGAATATTCAGAGGGAAAATAATTAGGTATGGCAAGAAGAATATAATCTAATCAACAGAGATACTAAGGTCTGAACTGTGCCTCTGCCATTTCTTTGTTCTGCTAGTGCCCAGAGATTATTTAATTTCTGCGGAACTCAGTATATCTTAATCTTTTCCTTACTCAAACTTTATAATTTTAAATTTTTATTTATTTTACAAGGTAATTATGGTTGACATTATTCAATCTTTTTGTGTGTTATATGTATTTCCATTGGTTTTGTTGCTGGATAACACAAAAACTACTGGGGGGTGGGTGGCCAGGCCGTAACGCAGCAGGTTAAGCGCACAGGGTTCGAAGTGCAAGGACCCAGGTAAAGATCCCAGTTCAAGCCCCCAGCTCCCCATTTGCAGTGAGGGGTCGCTTCATGGTTGTTGAAGCAGATCTGCAGGTGTCTGTCTTTCTCTCCCCCTCTCTGCTCCCCTCCTCTCTCCATTTCTCTCTGTCCTATCCAACAATGACAACAGAAATGACAATAATGATAAAAATGACAACAACAAGGGCAACAAAATGGTAAAAATAGGCTCCAGGAGCAGTGGATTCATAGTGCAGCAATAACCCTGGGGGCAAAAAAAAATCAAGGGGGAACCCTGGACATATGATAGAGCCAGAATTGAAATGAATGTCTGATAAATTCCCAAAATAAAGCCTGAAAACAGAGAAAGAAAAGACAAGAGGATTAATCTTGTGATTTTTAAATGGACTGATCAGCCAGCCTTCTTACACTATGCAAAGTTACAGGTATGTGGAAAGTAAGGAGAACCTTGTACTTTCTCCTTTTCCACAGCTACACAGATAAGTTTAGTTCACTGCTTTACACTTAAAGGTCTACTCCCTCATTGGCCATTTTGACTTTAAACTAGATAAAGGGATCCCATTCCTGATCTCTCTTTCTTGTGCTGTGCTCTCTGCTCTTTTACTTTAGCTCATCTTCTTCTAGCCTATTCTTTTTTGCCTTTGAAGGTGTTTTAGTAAAGAAGTTTTTGAATTTTAGCTATTTTTCTCCTCTGACATTATTCTATTATTCCTCATCTGTCCAGGAAGCTTTGTTCTGTCTCTATAACTAGCCGTGCTTCTTATCTCCACTTCCACCCCCACCAGCCACCAGCCACCAGCCACCATTTCAAATGTTTGTAGGCTGAAGGACAAAGCTGTGTTAAAACAACTACAAAACATTTTTTGTACATTTAATCATCATATTTATGTCCAGAGATCATCCAAATATTTACAGTGATTTAATTTTTGCTGTTGCTGACAAATTTCACTACTCTGAGATGACTTTTTCAGATTAAGAAAGGGAGAGAGAAAGAGAGAGAGAGAGAGAGCTTGAGAGCCAGCAAGGAAACTTGCTTTAGTACCATTGTACTTCTATGTGGTATAGTAGTTGAGTAAGGTGAAAGGGTGGAGGTCAAGTTCAAAGCAAAGTAGGTATTCTCCTAAAGTGAGTTATTTGGCTGGCTTCTATAAAAATTAAATTTAAATTAGGTAAACTATGTTTTCTCAGCATTAACAAAATGTAACTATCACAAGCTGAGAGTAAGTCATAATGGAACAATGAAAAAATGATAATAGATGCAGCTCAAATTCAAATTATGTTATGCTCATTGTCTAACTACATTTTCGACAAGGGCAATGATATGTATACCTTTACAGGACTGTGTGCATTTGTTAGTGTGCACACTAAGGGTTGTAAGTGAGTGAGTATATGCAGAAGCAAACTTGAAAAGCTTGAAGGCTATGAAGGAGTAACTTCACTTATGTGTACTTGAAACTACACAGGGTCAAGTTTCCAGAGTCCACCTTCAACTTTGAACATACGAATTGTCACACATTAAATAAATGTCCAAACTATGGAGGGAGGAAAGAAATGTATAAAATGTTACATATAGCTCAGTTCAGAGCTAATTTTAAAAAATAATCACATTTCATTTTTGTTTTATTTTCAGTATTTATTTGGCACTGGGGATCATGGCAGTCGCTTCTTTTCTCTCTCTCTCTCTCTCTCTCTCTCTCTCTTATAATTTAAGATAGAAAAAGATAGAGACAAGGAATAATAGAGAGAATGAAAGAGACTGCTGTCTGCTTCATCATTTATGAAATTTCCCTTTGGTGCCTGCATGATGCTCCAGTGTAATACTAGAGGCTTGAACCTGGGTCTTTAAGAACCAAATGAACTATCTCCTGGCCCTGCTTTTTCTTTTCTTTTTTTTTCTTTTCTTTTCTTTCTTTTTTTTTTTTTTTTTTTTGCCTCCAGGGTGGTTACGTGCCTATACTATGAATCCAGTGCTCCTGGCGGCCATCTTTTTTCCATTGTTGTTATTGTTGCTGTTGTTGCTGCTGCAGATCTTGTGCTGATGTTGTTGAGAACAGAGAATAATTGAGAATGGAGGGGAAGATAGGGAGAGAGAAAGACACCCGCAGACCTGCTTCACCACTTGTGAAGGGACAACCCCTGCAGGTGTGGAGCTGGGTGCTTAAGCCAGGACACTCGCAGGGGTCCTTGCACTTCGCACTATGTGCGTTTAGCCCAGTATGCTACAGCCCCGTCCACAGTTGTTTTATTTCCATTAAAGATCTGTTAGGTAATTTTACCAGAAACAGAGATGAGAACACTGCTTCATATATATATATGAAGCAGTGTTCTCATATATATATATATATGTATGTGTGTGTGTGTGTGTGTGTGTGTGTGTGTGTACGCTAGAACAAAGTCAAGATCTCACGCATACAAGTCCTGAGCTGTAATCACAGTACCAGTACCACTTCCCTGCTTTCTAAGACTGTATACATTATATTTGATGCTTCCTAAGTACTAGTTTTTTTGTAATGTTACATATATTGTGTTTGGAAATTCATTTTGTTGAAGGGCACAATCCATAAGAATCGGTTATGCATTACGTTTGATGAAACCAGGGAATTTAATCTTATAGAAGCAGGGATTTTTTTAAATGGAGTTTTTATTTTAAAAAAAATGCGGTAGTTGGGCGGTAACGCAGCGGGTTAAGCGCACATGGAGCTTAGCCCGAGTATGGGGGGGAGGGTAAGGATCCCGGTTTGAGCCTCCCAAACCGCACCTACAGGGGAGTCATTTCACAGGCACTGAAGCAGGTCTACAGGTGTCTGTCTTTCTCTCCCCCTCTCTGTCTTCCCCTCCTCTCTCCATTTCTCTCTGTCCTATCTAACAACGATGACATCAATAACAACAACAATAACTACAACAATAATAAAACAACAAGGTCAACAAAAGGGGAAATAAATAAATAAATATTAAAAAATTGCAGTCCTCATATTTATCTTGACCTTTCATGGACTAGCATCCATGTTTTGTGTTGCTAATGTATACTGACTTTCAAAAAGAGTAGATTTTGAGAGACTCCAACTGTAGCATGATGGAGTAACCAGTATGGGCTAAACTACTCAACGATCAAACGATCAATGTTGATTACACTGGCCACAGTATATAAGACAGTGATTTTAAGTGCTTGACAAGAGATAACTGGGAGTGTGATCTATGAGAGAAAATAAACTTAAAGTGAACCCTACTACATCTTTCACCATTAGAGAAAGTTTCCATAATACAAAGCCAAAGAGCATCCCACAAAACCATGATGTCTTAATGCGGTAGAAACTAGAGTTCAAGGCTGGTAAGTGAACTGGCATTGGTCAAGTTAAAAATCAGAGAGAAAAGAGTTGTGTAAAGATGGAAATCTACCAAGGAATTATTTTTCACTAAATACTAAGCAACACATACACAAAGTAAGTGGATGCCTAAGTTCCCAGAGATCACAGGTTCAATCCCTGGCGCCACATAAGTCAGAACTGAACAGTGCTTGATCTTCTCTCTATTCCAAAATAAATAAATAAATAAATAAATATTTAAAATAGAGAAAATATAGAAGTTATAAAAATTAACACACACGTGATCTGGGAGGTGACACAGTGATAAAACTTTGGACTGTTAAGCATGAGGTCCTGAGTTTGATCCCCGGCAGCACATGTGCCAGAGTGATATCTGGTTCTTTCTCTCTCCTCCTAGCTTTATCATTAATAAATAAATAAAATATTAAAAAAATAACACACACAATGGAATCAGTTGTTTCTAAGTGAGATGCAGGTTTTGATCATCTGGAACTTTGCTAAACACTGTGGGCATCCAGTATAAGGCCCTGAAAAATGTAATGTTAGCGTGGGGTTACTTTAGACTTAAAATAAGGAATAAAACAAAAATACCCTACCAATTAGGATGATCAACTATTTAATTTCCTGCCAGAATTATCCTCATCACTCCATAAAAAAATGATAAAAATATTTATTCTCAATAGTAAAACCTATACAATGTTTAGAGCAAAACTAAAACATTGCTGCATTAGCATGGAAGCAAGAAACTGCCATCCACAGTCATAAGGAGTATCCAGAGATGACAGATTTTAGAATTATCACACAAACTTCAGTTCTTATATATTTAGAATATAAAGGAAATAAATGAACACTGTGAACAGACAGATAGGATATATCAATAGAGAAATGGATATAGCCCAGATGAATATTGTACTGGCTTTATCATGCACATGGCCAGGTTCAAGCTTGGCCTCCACTTTACTGAAAGGAGAATTGTTGCTGTGGTGTCTCTTTTTTATTGTTATGCCCAGAAGTTCGAGTCCCGATCTCATGCAAAGAAGACCAGAATCGCATGCAATAGCAAGAACCTTTATTATCAAGCTTAAGCTTGGGCCACCACCCTTCCAAGCAAGGGGAAAGTCTACAACCCCAATCACTTCTTGTCCCACCTTCTTATAGTTATCACAGGGTGGGCACTGTTGGAAACATCCACACGCAACAAAGAACAATTGGCTTCAGGCCAACAGCTGCTCTCAATATTCAGGGCCCCCCTCCAACCCCACACTATCTCTTATCTATATCTTTATATTTCTTTCTTAAAAAAGAAATAAAACTTGTGGTGAGCACAAGTGAGGACTATATATATGTATTTTGAATATGTGTATATATATTTAATTTAATAAAATTCAGTCACTGAAGTTAAAAATTATAATTTATATTTATTTTTAATATTTATTTTCCCTTTTGTTGCCCTTGTTTTTTATTATTGTTGTAGCTACTATTGTTGTTGTGTTGGATAGGACAGAGAGAAATGCAGAGAGGAGGGGAAGATAGAAATGGGTAAAAAAGACACCTGCAGACCTGCTTCAGTGCCTGTGAAACTACTCCCCTGCAGGTGGGGAGCCCCGGGCTCGAACCTGGATCCTTATGCCTGTCCTTGGACTTTGCACGACGTGTGCTTAACCGGCTGTGCTATCGCCCAACTCCCAATTTATATTATTAATATTGTATTGAAAATGTCTACTGACCAAAAGAGAAAATACATAGATCCCACATGTAAATAAATTTGTGTCAGACTGTATAAAGAACTTTTTAAAATCACTTTGAGAAACCTTAAGGAAGATTTATTTAACAAGTAGACCAAATATCTGAACAGATATTTACAAAGAAATATAAGCAAATGGTTTGTAATAAAATTGTTCAACATCATTAGGCTTATGAAAATTGAAATCACAATGAGATATACTATATCCTTACTAGAATAGACTGTTTAAAAGCTGACAAGGCTAAATATTACAAGGATTCATAGCAAGGAAATATATGTTTAGAATAATACTACTAATTTGGAAAGCCACTTGGCAGGAAGTTTTAAAGTTATAATTCATTACCCCTTGACTCAGCAGTTTGACTCATAGATAAAATTTAATTATCTTCAGGAGGATTTAAAACATACATTGATGAGGGTTGGGTGGTAGCGCAGCAGGTTAAGCACACATGGCAGCAAAGCGCAAGGACCAGCATAAGGATCTCGGTTCTAGCCCTATCTCGATTAGAGCCCTCAGCTCCCCACCAGCAGGGGGCCGCTTCACAAGTGGTGAAGCACGTCTTCAGGTGTCTTTCTCCCCCCCATTCCCGTCTTCCCCGATTCTTGATTTCTTTTTGTCCTATCCAACAACATTAATAGCAACAACAATAATAATCACAACAACGATAAAACAACCAGGGCAACAAAAGGGAAAAATGTAGCTTCCAGGAGCAGTGGATCGTGGTACAGGCACTGAGTCCCAGCAATAACCCTGGAGACAAATATATATATTTGTATAAGTATTTTCATATATATATATATATATATATATATATATATATATATATATATATATGAAAATACTTATACAAGAATATACCAGTTTTTTCTGGGGGGGGGGGTGAGAGGATATCGCTGGTGCTCGGTGTCTACACTACAAATCCACTGTGCCTGGAGGCCATTTTCCTCCACTTTTTGTTGCCCTTGTTATTGCTGTTGTTGTTGGATAGAACAGAGAGAAATCGAGAGAGGAGGGGAAGACAGAAGAGAACGACACCTGCAGACCTGCTTCACTGCTTGTGAAGAGACCCCCCCCCACAAAGTGGGGAACCATGGCTCGAACAGGGATCCTTCAGCTGTTCCCTGTGCTTCAGCCAATCACACTTAACCCACTAGCTAATGCCCTGCCCCGCCCCCTCCAGTTTTATTTAGTTTCAAACTGGAAATAACCTAAATGTTCAACAAGTGAATGACTAAATAATTAAGAATGTGTACTTAACAGTGGAAAAGAGTGGCTGATGCACATGAAAACATTTATTGCTTATAAAGCCATTATATTGAATAAAAATAAATTGGTCACAGATGCTTATGTACATTTTTGAGTATACTTTTAGAGTGGGCACAGGTATAACACTGGACATCAATGCTTCTTGTGGGGAAGAAGTTTGCGTATAATTAAATTTTGTGGGAAGATAAATATATTTCTTTCTTTCTTTTTGCCTCCAGGGTTACTGCTGGGACTCAGTGCCTGCACTATGGATCTACTGATGCTGGTGGGTTCCCCCCACCCCCATTTTGTTGTCCTTGCCCTTGTTGTTACCGTTGTTATTGCTGAATAGGACAGAGAGAAATCAAGAGAGGAGGGGAAGACAGAGAGAGGGAAAGATAGACAACTGCAGACCTGCTTTACCGCCTGTGAGGTGACCCCCAGCAGTTGGTAAGCCAAGGCCTCCAACAGGGATCCTGACGCTGGGCCTTGTGCTTCACAAAGGTGCGTGTAACCCACTGTAGCACAGCGCAGTCTGGATAAATATATTTCTAACACTGGTAAAATAGTTCACTTGAATAGTGCACTGCTTTGCCATGTGCACAACCCAGATTTGAACCTGGCCCCCATGGCATTGAAGGAAATTTTGCTGTTGTGTTCTCCTTCACTCTTAAATAAATAAATAAACAAATCTATTTTTAATAGATTTGTTTGATACATAGCTATATGTATGCCCTTGGGTAAAAAAAAAAATCTCATCAAACTTAACATACAGAATCTATGACTCTTTTGTATGACAATCATACCTGAATTAAAATAAAGATATATGATGATTCATACAGTTATCTATTTATACCTATTTGAAATCTGCAGGTGAAAAAGAAAATTCTAGCTTACTGCTAGTTTCTTTTACTAATATTGCAGTATACACATTGATTTATTGAGTCTTAGACATGTGTAATAGGTTTGCAAACAAATACTAGTAACCCAGATAATTTCGAGATAGGTAACAACAGCTTGCTTACAACATAAATTTAGAAGGTAATGCACTATAGCCCAGGCATAAACTCAAATAAATAGTGCTCGACTTTAGGAAATGATCAGAATCTAGTAGGTTGCCTTAGGAACTGCACACACACATGTACAATCACCCAACAAGGGCTCTGTAAAATTGCTAGGGGTCACAGTTCCAGCATTTTCATTTCAGACCATTTTCGTAATTTTTGCTCATAGGTTCTGCGTCAACAAATTCTGTCAGCCACCTTTTTCTTTGGTATACCTCTAAAGGAACAATTTGACCTGAGAATTTTGCCAGAGAGGAAACAAAAGAAAGCAGTAGTCATTGGGGCATGTGTATATTTTTTTGCCATTTTTTAAGATATATTTATTTAAAAATATAAGATATATTTATTTAAAAAAAAAAAACTATCATGCACATCTGACCTAAAATAAAGAAGAAAATTAACAAAGAAAAAAAAAGAAAGCAAAAAATAGCTTAATAAAGAAAAATTAACAAACTAACAAACCTGACTTGAAGCCCAAAATTGTGCCCAGAACAGTCAGGGGTGGCCTTCAAAACCACCACCCTACCCTGACATAGCAATCTGGAGAAAGGTGACTCACTGTGATTAGCACCCTTATCAGGGACAATAGTTTTGCCCACGCTTTAGCCATCGGCATTACCACTGTAGCTCCCTATATTTAGGAGTCAATAGTAAGGTCATAATAATTTGCTTTAGGTTGTCATACCATGTCTCAGTAAGGAAGTACATTTAGAATAATAGAAGATTGCCTACATTAGATGCTTTTAGTGTGTGTGTGTGTGTTCCAAAATGCTTTTGCTGTTGCAAAATTACATTTGATAGCTGATTGATCTCTAACATGATACAGTCAGTTTTATTTGCCTACCTCAAATAGTAGAAAAAGATCAAGTTACTAGAAAATCTTTTCAGAAAAGAATTGTGGTAATTCATATTCATTTCCATTAGCTCCAGCACCTAGTGGGTGTGTAATAAGTGCTCATTGTCAAAAACAAAAACAACAACTCTATTTATTACACATGCCATTGTCTTCACCAGATTTTCATAAATGCGCTTCTACAAATGTGCTTTATTCTAAAAAGAATACGTTAAAACAACTGTAATATTTAGTTCTTACTTTGCCTTTCAGCAACATTGAATATAGTTGACCACTGTCTTCTTGAAACACATCTTCCCAGCTGCAATCATTTAACACGACCCTGTTGTTTCTTCATCTGTCCCTTAATTTCTTCTCAGTTTCTGCCTTTTGCTTCTCCATTTGTTCCTTACTAATATTTCTTATTTATTTATTTGCCTCTAGGGTTATCACTGGAGCTCAGTGTTGGCACTATGAATCCAACACTCCTAGTGGCCATTTTTTCCATTTTTATTGGGTAGGACAGAGATAAATTAAGAGGGGAGGGGAATATAGGGAGAGAAAGAAAGACACTTGCACACCTGCTTCACCACTTGTGGAGCATACCCCTGCTGGTGGGGATCTGGGGGCTCAAACCCAAATCCCTGGGCATGCCCTGGCGCTTAGTATTGAGCCTAGCCAGGTGCACCACTGCCTGCCCCCCCTTACTAAGGTTTTTCAAATATTATTCTATTTCATTTCTGTTTTCTTCTATGAATGTCCTCAGTCTCATCTTCCAATATTTACTTTTTTTAATTTCAGAACTTTGTTCATATTAAACTTTGCTCAGTTTTTTTAACAGTTAAGGTCTTACCTAAAGTCTCCATATATTTTCCCATTTATTAATTTTTTTTCTACTCCTTTGTGTAATTCAGAATTTTACCACCTGTTACACTGTGATTGTGCAGTGTACACTGTAACTTCTTCAGAATACTATCATTCTTCAAATAAATAATTTTCTATCTTTTTTTAAAACTAGAATTGATTTATTAGTGGTGGAAATCAGGTATCATTATAATAATGATAATAAATGAAAAGCAAACTGCTCAAACTTTCTCATAATTTATAGAAAGTCATTATATAACTCTATACTTCTTTTATAATTTTTTTAAAAATATTTATTGGCAAATGCTAGAAGAAGAAGAAAATATTTATTTATTCCCTTTTGTTGCCTTTGTTGTTTTATTTTTGTAGCTGTTATTGTTGTTATTTATGTCATTGTTGGATAGGACAGAGAGAAATGGAGAGAGGAGAGGAAGACAGAGAGGAGGAGAGAAAGATAGACACCTGCAGACCTGCTTCACCACCTGTGAAGCATCTCCCCTGCAGGTGGGGAACCGGGGACTCAAACTGGGATCCTTACGCGGTCCTTGCCTGAGTGTGCTTAACCTGCTGCGCTACCGCCCGACTCCCTAAATCTATACTTCTGAAGAAAAATAATATGAAATTCCAGAGGACGAACCAAAGGTCTTGCATATTAATCTACTCAATATACTATCTAAGTTGTTGTAGCTTGATTGGCATTGGAAGGGGAGTAGAGAGAGAAAGACAAAGTGAGGGAGAGACAGCAAAGCACCAATCCACTATCCACAGAGTCCCTTGCACTCTACATGGCACTAACATGTGGTGCCAGATATAGAACCCAGGGTCTCATTCATGAAAAGGCAGATACTTTATCACTGGGTCATCCCCTGGGCTCCTGCTCAATTGTCTAGCATAATGATAAATCAACAATAGATTTTTTTTCTCCTTTACCCGTTAATGTGATCAATTACATTGTCTTTCTAGTGTTAATCTAACCATGAATTTCTGGTATAAACCAACTTACTTGTGATTAATCATCCTTTTTGTTCAGTGCAGGTAATTCCAGTTTACCAACAATTTAAAAATAATATGCATCTACATTAAAATGAGACTGGAAATATATACATTATTCTCTCTGTTCAGTCATGCTACCAAGGAAATATCAGTCTGATACAATAAGATATTATTCATCTTAGATTTCTCTTTTCTAGAAGTTATGAGATTGAAATGAATTCTTCCCTAAATTTTACTGTAAAATACTTGTGGCCTAAGTGTTTCTTTTCTTTACTATTTAGAAATTTTATGTTACTTGTTCAGTTTCTTAATTTTTATCTCACCTTGTATGACAAGTTTTTAAATTTTTTCTAGAATACTTCTAGGAAATTTTTTCTAAACTCCCAAGTTTATTTATACAAAGTTGTTTATAATATATACTTACATATATCTTTAATAGCAATAGAATCTTCTTTATGCCCTCTCCTTTATTTTATTTCTTTATTATTATTTTCCTTATTTGAGAGATTAATGGTTTACAGTTGAGAGTAAAACACAGTAGTTGGTACATGTATAACATTTCTCAGTTTTCCACAGAGCCCCATAACCCCCCCACCTAGGTCCACCTCTGCCATCATGTTCCAGGACATGAGCACTCTTCCTTGCCCCAGAGTTCTTTGCTTTGGTGCAATACACTTCTCCTTTATTTAAATCCTCATCAATTTTAATTGTTCTTTATTATTTTCTGGATAATCTTGTCATTTGCATATTTAAAAATAATTTAGTTTTCCAGTTCATGGTGGTACCTGCTCTATTATATTTACATTTTATTTAACAATTATTACTTATTTAATATTTCATTCTATTTTCTTTTTCTTTTTTGTCCTATAGTTGTTTTTTCTTTTCTTTTCAAGTTATCTCTACTATTATTATCCTTGAGGGTCTCATCTGCTTTTTTCCTAATTCTGATAGCCCTTTCCTTCATAGTTGTCTTCATTTCTGTGATTACTAAGTTTATTATTGCTTGCATACTTTTCTTATCCATGGTTACTTCTGACTGATTTGGAGTTTCTTCTGGGATCCTGTCTTGATTCATTGTGGTTGCAGTTTTATTTGCTCTTGATCTAACCATTTATTTTTAATGATTTTGCTTTTATTTTTCTGTTCTGTCGTTCTTCAGTGTTGGACATTAAACCACCACCACCACCACCCCTGTGCTCCATTGCTGACACTATGGCCTATTTACATAATCATTTTTTTGCCTGATCTATCTTATTTCTACCTTGAAACCCACCCTGCCTGAAGGGTACATTTATCCTGCCAGTTAAAATCCTAGCAACTGTTGCTATGTTTCTACCTTCCTGCTCTTTTTTTTTTTCTCCTCCCTCTTTCCTAGCCATCTCTGTTGTTAAAGTTCGGAGGCTCCAGCAGGCTGGGATAGCGTCGCGGTGGTAGACAGAAACAGACTCGGGGGACACACGGTTGGGCTGAGAAGCTGCAGTTTAATCTTTATTCATGAGAGGGCAAATCACCACACCATGTGCTTCTCCATCATTCTTCTTCCGCGGCTGCTGTTGGGACTCTGCATGTCCTTAGCATAGGGGGCGGGGAGAAAGCAGGGTGTAAAACTAGCAAGGGACAAACCAATTCTCTCAGAGGTGGGGGGAAGGGGAGAAAACCAATATGAAACATACCAACAATTCCCCCTTCTGTTTTTAACTAAATGACCACAGTATCAGGGGTGTGGGGTGAACAGAAACCTATATCGTACAGGCATTTTCAAAAAAGAAACTGGCACAAACATGGAGAAACATGTAAGCGAGTAACAAGAACCAGTGTGCTGCCAAGGGAAGGCCTGAGGGGGCCATTTTTTGCCTCTGTGGGCAAAACTTTATCAGCTTAAAAAAAAACATTTCCTGCCTCTGAGGGGCATACTTGCCTCGACGGCATTTTCTAGCATGGGGGGAGGGTGAGGCCTAGATTCCCAAGGCATGGCTGCAGTCAGTTTTTGAGAAAACCAGCAGCATAAGGGGAAGCTGCTAGTTTTGTGCAAAGTGTCCGAGGTGTACCAGTGAGTCCGATAGAAGTCCAAAGCAGATGTCCACCAAAGAATTGTACATCTGTCTCGATGGGGAATGTCAGCCATCGGAATTCTGTTTTTCTGTAGAGAACTTGACAGCTGCAATTCACTTACTTATGAAACAAAACTTGTAGCAGGTTAGAAGTTTGCCACAATTGATAACTCTGTCACAATTGGAAGTCTCTTCCAGCACGATTCCAAGGCTATTTAAAGTTTAAACAATAAAATGTGGAAAGGCAAACATGAACCATAGAAAGAAAAAGGCCTCAGGCATGAGAATTACTAGCATAACCATAGCGCAATCTAACGTTTCTAATTGAGATGGAATTTGAGACTTTTACATATCAACAAAGTCTTTTTAACCTTTTGTTACACCCATTCAAGATGGAGACACACCCTAGGTGTGCGCAGGTTTTTTTTTAAGACCAACTTAGTTAAAATATATTGATTGTTAACTAATTTTTACCTCAGACTTTAAATGTAAGTTAGTTTTATCTTTATGAGAATTACGTAGAAAACCTTTTTCATTTAACTTTGTTTGGTAAGAATTTAGCCTTAAAGTTACAATTTTAACCTTAAAGTTAATGTTACCAAACTTTAAACACACACGTAAACATGGTCTTTAATACACAAGGAGAGAAACTTTTGTTACGAAGACATGTCATTTCAAACACGAATTCAGATCTGTACTGGCTTAGCCATTTGGGGAGTGTGTTGTCCAGTGGTGGCCTCTTGGGCAACTTCACTTCTAGGAATTGCAGGTTGTGATCTCTGGATGAATCACTGTGTATTCTAGCTTGTCTGCCTTCAGACCCAAGCTGGAGATCTCGGCCAGGGGGCCCAGTTTTGGCAGGGAGCCCATGGTCTCCAGGGGGTCTGGGATCTGTCCAGACTTCATAGCACGAGGGCGGGTGGGCCAGCAGTGCAGAAGGCACAGGCCGAGGTGCCCCGGGGTGGTGGCCATGATAGGCCACTGTGGCCCTGCCCCATGGCCCTGCCATGTCTGCTGCCCTGCTCCCAGCGGCTGAGCAGCATGGAGGGAGCCCACGCCCAATGCCCCTCGCCACATGGTGGAAAGCCAGCTCATGCGGGCTGGCGTTGGGCAGAAACCACAGAGTGGTCCAGAGATAAATGTTCCAGAAATAGCAAAACAGCCTCATGAAGAAAGGGCAGAGGCCTTTGGAGATCTCTTCACAAGCAGAAGAGAAGGCCATAGTACATAGGTAGCCAAATTGTCTTCACTTATCTGAGAGATGCGCAGGTCAGGTCCATGTGGGCGCCATTTGTTGTTAAAGTTCGGGGGCTCCAACAGGCCAGGCTAGCTTCGTGGCGGTAGACAGAGACAGAGACTCAGAGACACACAGCTGGGCTGAGAAGCTGCAGTTTAATCTTTATTCATGAGAGGGAAAATCACCACACCATCTGCTTCCCAATCATTCTTCCTCCCCGGCTGCTGCTGGGACTCTGGGCATCCTTAGCATAGGGGGCAGGGAGAAAGAGAGGCATGAAACTAGCAAGGGCCAAACCAATTCTTTCAGAGGTGGGGGGAAGGGGAGCAAACCAATATGAAACACACCAACAACTTGCCACTTCCAGTTTTACCCTATAAAGCCCATTTCTGTACCTGGTTTTGCTCTCTTCTTTTCTCTTCTCTTCTCTCTTTCCTCTCCCATGTCCTGACCTGAGGAAGGGCTGGCATGCAGAGTGGGAGGCAGTCATTGTGGTTGTAGCCCTGTGGCTTAACCCGCTTTGCTCATACCCGACTCCAGAGCTCCCTCATGAATAAAGAATTGTATTACCATGTCTCCACGGGTTCCCGGTCTCTCTCCTGCAAAGCTAGCCTGGCACTTCAGCTGTTGTGTTTTGAGTACAAGCCACACTATGCTAAACACCTTTATGACAAATGCAGTCACCAACTTCAGAAATTACAACAATACTAACTGAAGCAAGGACTGATGCAGCTTAACCAATACCAGTTAGCCAAACAACACCTCAGGTCCAAGAAAAAATAGCAACCAAATCTATATGAATGAGAAATAGAAAGGAAAAAAGGGAAAGCAAGAATAGACAATTATGCAAATGTACTGTCCACTGTAAATTCTAGGGATAGCAAGAGGAAAATGGGAAGTAGAGAAGAGAGATAAACACAGAGAGTCCACTCTGAGTCAGAGTTCTTCCCCAAAATAATTCACAAGCAAATATCAGTGAATTCAGGAAGCAGAAGAAGGAGTAGTGAAGAAAAGAATATAAGAAAAAGAAAAACAGAGCAGTGAAAGGAAAGAGTTTTTTTTTTTAATTAGCTAGGAGGAGGAAAAAAGGGGAGAGTGGATGGAAGAGGTAGAATGAGACAGGTTCCTTTCACAATGGACAGGACAGCCAGTCACCTAGCAATGGAAAAAACAGTAACAGTTAATTTTGGTCAACCTGAATAAGGATGGGGGAGAACAACAGGCATATATATAATAGTAATAATAAAATAAAATAGAGTAAAAAATGCTAACAGTCTGCAGCTTGGCAGGCTCAGGATTAGCTTAGGCAGCCTGAGCAAAGACCGCCAATAAAAAAAAAAAAACCTCCAGGTAGTCTTTCCCAGGCAGGGGTGAGGCTCTGATTGGTCAGATATTTTGTTTCTCAATGAGAGCTTCTTCCACTTAGAAAAAAAAGAGAGAGAGAGAAGGAAATCAAATAGGAAAAGAATTGGAATAACACCCCTGTTGAGCCATGAATCTTGATAAAGAAAAAAGCTCAGCGGGGAGCCTGCTAGTAGCAGCTTTCCAGCCCCTGGGGTCTGGTTTTGGAGTGGGGGGGAGGGGTGAGCTTCAGGAAAAATCAGATTTCCTTCTTTTTCCTCCGTTTTCTAACCCAAGATTGATGTATAGTCACCTCCTTGGTATCACACTTAGGTACCCCTTTCCCACCATCCTGCTGACAGTGTAATATCCTACCTATCCAGCCACTGTTGTCAGAGCTCATGCCAGCATCTGCCTCCAAGTCGTCATCTTGGCTCTGCCTCAACACAATTTCTCCTCTATATATTTTTTAAAGATCACTTTTGCTGTTAGAATTGGCAGAAGGCAGATAGGGAATTGGATGTTTGGTGTCTTGCAACCTGAGAGTTGGTGCAAAGAATAGAGCACCAGGCTTGCAGGCAGCCATGAGGCCCTGGGTTCAGCCTCTAGCATTGCATTTGCTAAGAGTAATGCTTCAGTTCTTTTCTCTCTCTTTTTTATGAATAAATAGATGAAGGAATAATTTAAAAACAATGTTAATACCTCTGAACAACTTGGTGATAGAAAAATGAATTTGATCGAACCAATATTAAATACACATTTAGAGGTATTTTACTCTGGATGAAATTTTTTTATGTTTCCTATGATGTATCCTACTTTATTAGTTTAGATTAGTTCACAGAAAAAGGAAAAAAAACTCATAGTGCCATATGTAGTGAAACAAAAATCTGCCACCTCAAAATATGTCTTTAGCAATAGGTGGATTTCATGGGAGGGCCCCTAATGGCTACATGGAAATTGTCCTTAAATCTATATAGAGATCTCTCTCTTAAGGCCATCTAGAGAAGACTTAATCTTCTGACTACAATTTAAATATATATTACAATAAACATATAAATAGCTTATAAATATATACGATTGTATAAATATAAGTAAATATGTAAATAGATGATCAAATATACTTTTAAGATAGTGAAAGAGTATGAAGGAGAAATAAGTAGAGAGACAGAGAGAGAAGGAAAGATACCACAGCATTGCTCTAGCACTCATGAAGCTTCCTCAAGTGGATGTTCCTATGTGGTTGCCAGAGGCTCAAACCAAGGTTCTTGTGCATAGTAATGTGTGTACTTTAAGTAGGCCACCTCCTCATACCATATCCTCTCACCTCACTACACCAACCAACTCCAGTCCACGTTTTGCTTAGAGTTTTCCCTTCTGATCTTTTTTTTTCAGATTCTGTCTATAAGTAAGATCATCCCATATTCATCCTTCTCTTTCTGACTTATCTCACTTTACACGATTCCTTTAAGCAAGGTTTGTATATATCTATGTTCATAGCAGCAGAATTTGTAACAGCAAAAACCTGGAAGCAGTTCAGGTGTTCAGCAACAGATGAGTGACTGAGAAAGTTGTGGTCTATATACACAATGGAAAACTACTTAGCTATTAAAAATGGGGATTTCACTTTCCTCACCTCATCTTGGATGAAGCTTCAAAGAGTCTTTTTCTTTCTTTTTTTTTTTATTGTGTTAAAAAGATGGGGTTTGTATCGAATTGGTACATGGGTGAGATTCTCAGATTTGCTTCCTGTGTATAGGAAGTATATGTGCTATTAATAAACTTCTCCTTACTTTTTCTGTTCACAGTATGTTTGATATGTCTGAAGTTTAATTAATTAATTAATTACTTTATTTATTTATTCCTCCAGGGTTAGGCGCTTGGTGCCTGCACAAGGAATACACAGCTCCTGGAAGCCATTTTTTTTCCATTTTGGTGCCCTTATTGTTGTCGTTATTGTTATTGTTGCCACGGATGTTGTTATTGTTGCATAGAACAGAGAGAAATAGAGAGAGGAGGATAGAGAGGGGGAGGGAAAGATAAACACCTGCAGACTGGCTTCACTGCTTGTTAAGCGACGCCCCTGCAGGTTGGGAGCCCTGGGCTTTGAACTGGGATCCTTATGCCTGTCCTTGGCTTTGGGCCATGTGTGCTTAACCTGCTACATTACACCCAACCCTGCTTACTTCATTTTTAATCCATTCTCTGAAGAACCAGACAAGTGTAGGAGGATTACTTTTATACCCCAACAAACTAGAATAAAATACAAGACATGAGTTGCAAAAAAAAAAGAAAAAGAAAAGGAGTAAAATTATTCCCATACTGAAGAAGCACTACCAATTAAATTTTACAAATGTAAAATATGGAGCCTCTTGTTTTTTGACTAACATCGCCCTGAATTTGGATTTCTTATATGTGTACTCAATCTGATCAGGTTGTTGAATTCACTGAAGGTATTTTAGAAAGAAAAAAAAAAAGACTTTTCGACCTACTTCAGGATAAAATAGTTCATGCCAATTTGAAAAATGTAATTAAATAGTTATCAAAAGACTATTCCAGTATTACCTGGATGCAGATAATGTTTCTTTTAGTTTTACTGTGTTAATATCACCAGAGGGGATCACTCTGGACTGCCTGGTGTTAAGAGGAAAGGTAGTTTTTGCTACAGATAACTCCATTGCCTTGTTGATCATAGTTAGATCAACTGTGCTGACCATTATCTTTAAATGAATATTGTCAGGAACACTACCAATTTTAGCTGATAAAAAACTACTGGGAGGCTGATTGTGGTTAAACTGTAACCAGTTCTTATTAAGCTTTTATAAAAACCTCACCACTGATCAGAAATGCCATTGCTTAGGAGGAAAAATGCTGATTGTTGGTCAGGGATCTAATTAAAAACTGTACTTTGTTTTCAATCCAATTTTGGAAAGAATACAGGAATGAAAAACAAGATGTAAATTTTACAATATCTTGGCAGTATATCCAATTCTCACCCAAACAATGGAGCTTATATACAGAAAATCTTGTGAGAATAAAGTATGCAAAATAAATAAAATGCGTTCTGTACTTAATTCCAATCTTCTCCACAGCAACTGGAGCTACTGATAAGACACCTACTCAGAGTAATGATGCATAATGTGAAAATGCAATAACCCAGACCTCATAAGGACGGACGAACGCCATCTTTTTAAAGGAAATGGTTGTGAATGTGAAGTGCAATGTGCTGAGCCATTTTCAAAGGTATTTTCATAAACATGGCAAAATGCCAAGGTTTGTGGTTTTCCCTAACATGATGATAGGAAAAAAGAGAAATGTAACTATTATAGGGCCATCCGGCATTTGTCCATGTTGTATCACATAAATGTTTTCATACTGTCGATTCATTATTAGTAGCAGTCTTAATGGGAATATAAATTTTATAAAGTGTGTTTACTACAGATAAATCATAGGGGTGCGGAAGTAATTTGCAGTAGTAAAGCTCATTTTGGATAATTACAGTGCCCCTGAAGAATGTGTTTATGTATTACAAAGAAGGGGATTGTTCAGAAGAAACTGTTTTGGGTTGGTGACATTCTGAAAAAGAGTAGAAGCTGATCTTGTTTGGAACTAGTTTAGGAATGTATGAGAACATTAATAAAAAAAGATTTTGTGAATTAGAGAGGCAAAAATCACAGTGTTTTTTCCGTTGCTAGGTTAACCTTATTCAGTCAAATTTCATGCAAATGATTTATCCTAACTACAGAAATAACATAAGAAATGATTAGTTAAGATTACACTGCCCTTAAAGATGCTAATGTTTTGTTGCACATTGAGTTCCAGTTTACACTTAATGTAAAGGTAAATTAGACTGCAGTGTGTGTGTGTGTGTGTGTGTGTGTGTTTGTCCTTGTTTTATGAATGCTATTTTCATCACAATAATAATGGTTGTTATTGGTTTATCTCCTCCTTCCTGTTTTATTGCAGTGAGGTGATTTTAACTTTCCTTATTTCTCTTCAAAATCATAAAGCCCAGTATACTTTAAACACAAGGAGTTAATAGAGAATTAAACAATTGTGTCTTAGGCTTTGAAAGGTCATATTACAATGAAATTAAAATTTCTCCCCTTTAGGTATTGTTCATTTGTAAACTAGTCTGGCTTGGCCTTCTTATAAATGTTCTGCTTATTAGATTAATTTCCTATAAAACATAAATTCTTTTCCTTTCTGACAAGCCAGTCAGAATCTGCCAGTTTGGTGATTGTTCAAGAAAAAAATGCAGCAAAGAAGAAAGGGGGAAAAAACTGCAGCAAAGTGAAATGAGCATAAAATTAGGCTTAGCTGAGATATTGTCATTTAAAAAGGAATTCAACAGTCATTAAGTGACTTTTGTGTGTAGATCTGGAAAGTAAGTAGCAGCTGGATTGAGAGAAATGACAATTTTTTCTCCCTCTAGCTGCTCCTCCCAGAGCCTTCTGCTTTCTGGAATGATTCCTATACTTGTACTGTGTGCATACTGTTGTATAACTTGACTTTCAGGGTTCCATGCATGACTGCATCCACATATGTGCACTGGTGCAAACAGACCAAATAGGCTCCCCAAAAAAGAATGTTACTTGAATAAATGTTTTTAATGTTATTTGCCTCAAAATGTTAGTTTTATCTCAGTATCAGTCTTTCCTCAGGAAAAGAATTTAATCAGCTCTGCCTGACAAAAACACGTATGCCCTTTAGAGGTAATATTTTTCTTTCCTTTGGCTTTTGATGTTGGTTGCAGTTTGGGAAGCCAGGTAAAATTCAGATACTACAACACCTGTTTTGGTCCCCCCCTACTTACCTTCTTCAAATTTGGTTTACTTGGAAAGACTTCAAAGTTCTTGATGGTATCTGATGTATACACTTCATCTCACAACTTGTCATCTGCCATTCATTCTTTGAAGAATGAATGCCAAGAACAAACCAATGGGACAACATCAAATTGAAAAGCTTCTGCACATCCAAAGAAACTATCACACAAACAAAGAGACCTCTCACAGAATGGGAGAAGATCTTCACATACATCAGACAAGAAACTAATCACCAAAATATATAAAGAGCTCAGCAAACTTAGCAACAAAAAAGTGATGCATTGGATTGACCTTCTCGTGGTGCATCCCGTGAGTACCCATTCATTGGGGAAACTGACGATCCTTCCTAGCCGACTGAATCCACATGGATCCCAGTCACTTTCAAAGCCAGCAACAAGCAGCTCCTGACAGCTTTCAACCTGACACTGTTGACTGGCTACGGAAGGAGGGCAAATGCTAGAAGAAGCAGCAGCAACAAAAAAGCAAATGACCCCATTCAAAAATGGGCAGAGGATATGAACAAAACATTCACCTCTGAGGAGATCCAAAAGGTTAACAAACATGAAAAACTGCTCTAGGTTACTGACTGTCAGAGAAATGCAAATTAAGACAACATTGAGATACCACCTCACTCCTGTAAGAATGGCATACATCAAAAAGAGACAGCAGCAACAAATGCTGGAGAGGCTGTGGGGACAAAAGAACCCTTTTACATGGGAATGTAAATTGGTACAGCCTCTGTGGACAGCAGTCTGGACAACTCTCACAAGGCTAGACATGGACCTTCCATATGATCCAGTAATTCCTCTCCTGGGGTTATACCCCAAGGACTCCATAACACCCAACCAAAAAGACGTGTGTACTTCTATGTTCATAGCAGCATAATTCATAATAGCTAAAACGTGGAAGCAACCCAGGTGCCCAACAACAGATGAGTGGCTGAGAAAGCTGTGGTATCTATACACAATGGAATACTATGCAGCTATCCAGAACAATGAACCCACCTTCTCTGACACATCTTGGACAGAGCTGGAGGGACTTATGTGAAGTGAGCTAAGTCAGAAAGATAAAGATGAGTATGGGATGATCCCACTCATAAACAGAAGCTGAGAAAGAAGATCAGAAAGGGAAACTAAAAGCAGGATCTGACTAAATTGAAAGTAGGGCACCAAAGTAAAAACCCTGTGGTGAGGGGTAGACATGCAGCTTCCTTGGCCGGTGGAGGGTGGCAGTGGGTGGGTGGGATGGGACATAGTCTTTTGGTGGTGGGAATGGTGTTTATGTACACTCCTAGTAAAGTGTAGTCATATAAATCACTAGTTAATTAATATGAGAGGGGGAAAATTAATTGTATGTATCAAAGTTTTGAAAACACAGACTGAGTCTTTTTAATATATAGGCTGTGTATTTGATATGTGGACTCTCTCAAAAGCCTAGACCAAGTAGATCAGAAGCAACCAATGGTACAGCTGCATACAAGATACTGGCTACTATACAGCAAACCCTAACAAAAGGACTTTTCAAAGTTAACCCAATTACCAAATAATGTGATGATAACATTAACTATCGATTGTCTTTTTGAACCCTAAGACAGCAGGAACCTCACATCTCCACTATAGAGCCTCTACTTCCCGCAGTCCTGGAACCTTTGGATAGGGCCCAGTTTCCTGTATGCCTCTCCCAATTCATATCATATAATATTGCATCTGGCTATCACAACCTAATCAACACAATGATTGCCACGTCAACATGCTTCAGCTCAGACTGTATCCAGAGACTTCACGTGTGGAATGACAACCCTTCAGCTTCATTACTCGGGTGAGACCTTTCCTTTCATAGTATTCTCTAATTCCATCCCAGGTGGTTCACTTTCTAACAGAGTCCCAAAACCTAGATATAGAACAGGTCTGTGAGAGAGAGCATATGTTCACACGTATCCATAAACTAGTGCAAAATATATACCTGAAAGCAGAAGTACACTAGAGTTTGCAGTGAGTACCCCCCTAACATTTCCTCTCCACTATTCCAAGCTTTGGGTCCATGATTACTCAACAATTTGTTTGTCTTTGTATGTTAACTCTCTTTTCAGCCACCAGGTGCCAGATGCCATCAGGATGCCGGCCAGGCTTCTCTGGACTTAAGACCCCACCAATGTGTCCTGGAGCTCCGCTTCCCCAGAGACCCACCCTACTAGGGAAAGAGAGAGGCAGACTGGGAGTATGGACCGACCAGTCAATGTCCATGTTCAGCGGGGAAGCAATTACAGAAGCCAGACCTTCCACCTTCTGCAACCCACAATGACCCTGGATCCATGCTCCCAGAGGGATAGAGAATGGGAAAGCTATCAGGGGAGGGGTTGGGATATGGAGATTGGGTGGTGGGAATTGTGTGGAGTTGTACTCCTCCTACCCTATAGATTTGTTAATTTATCCTTTCTTAAATAAAAATAATTTAAAAAATTAAAAAAAATTGATATGATTCTTCCCCTCCTCCTCCTTTCTTTTTATTTGATAAATTAAGAAGGGAGGAGAAAATAGAATGTCAGAGAGAGAGAGATAGAAAGAAAGAGAAAGAGACCTGTCAGCAGCACTAGCTTCACCACTCCAGAAGCTTCCCTCCTACAAGTTGGGATCAGCAGCTTGAACCTGGATCCTTGTACATGGTAACATGTGCACTCAACCAGATGTGCCACCCTCCTAGCCCCTGCTGGGCCTATTTCTTATACTTGTACCATGTCACTAGCAACCCTAACAGTGTCCCCCTTGAAAAGATTAAAATGACCCCGGCTCCCCACCTGCAGGGGAGTCGCTTCACAGGCGGTGAAGCAGGTCTGCAGGTGTCTATCTTTCTCTCCTCCTCTCTGTCTTCCCCTCCTCTCTCCATTTCTCTCTGTCCTATCCAACAACGACAACAACAATAATAACTACAACAATAAAACAACAAGGGCAACAAAAGGGAATAAATAAATAAAATAAATATTAAAAAAAAAAAGAAAAGATTAAAATGACTTCCTTGGCTCTCTACTGCTGAACTCTCACACACCTCACTGGGGAGAGAAGGGAGGGGGCTGCAGATGGGGAGGACACAGAAAGGTGATGGTGGGTGCCATGTGAAATTATACCCCTTTTAAACTTACATTTAAACTATTATTAAATCCCTAATAAAAATTAATTTGAAAAAACTGCATTTGAGTGGGAGAAAGACCCTACCTAACTTCCAGTTAGTGAGAGAGAGGCCTTTCTACCCCCACCCCCACTCCCACCCCCCAAAAATTGAAAACCATTCTCCATCAAAACTGTCCTTATCTGATATGGTTTTCTCTCCAACAGAGCTATTCACCAGCTAGTCACACATGCAGTGAGGGAAATGCCCTAATACTGGGGGCTTTTCCTTTATACATGTAAGAGTGTCTTTCAAAATGGGAAGCTCTGGCCAACCTTAAAAGTTTTTGCTATGAAATAATTCTTTTGTCAAAAGGCAAATTTAAGGGCACAGATATTTGCTCCCCTATAATTATAAAAGTCATGGACTAAGGATATTAGACGCTAGAAGGAGACTGGGAACATGATCATCTCTTAACAGTAGTGCTCATCCTGGATGACTTGCCCTGAAACCTCTTATTACAGGAAATGTTCTTTTCTGTTTAACCCACTGGGGCTGTTTTCTGTTATATTGAATTCAGTTCTCACAATGATACTAATTAATATGTATTATCACCTATTACATACCAATGTGGTTCCAAGGACTTTCTGAAATGACTTTTTATTCTTTTTTTTTTTTTCCCTTCAGGGTTATGCTGGGGCTCGGTGCCTGCACTAAGAATCCACAGTTCCTGGAGACCATTTTCCCCATTTTCTTGTCCTTGTTGTTGTTATTGTTACCATTGCAGTTGTTGGATAGGACAGCGAAAAATAGAGAGAGGAAGGAAAGGCAGAGAGGGGGAGAGAAAGACACCTGCAGACCTGCTTCACCACTTGTGAAGCGACTCCCCTGCAGGTGGGGAGCCAGGGGTTAAACCCTGGATCCTTATGCCAGTTCTCGAGCTTCATGCCTCTGTGCTCAACCCGCTGTGCTACCGCCTGCCCCCTGACTTTTAATTATTTTTCAGATAGAGACCTAATGGCAGAGAGAGAGAAGGGGGAGTCAGGTGGTAGCGCAGCGGGTTAAGCGCAGGTGGTGCAAAGTGCAAGGACTGATGTAAGGATCCTGGTTAGAGCCTCTGGCTCCCTACCTGCACGAGAGTCACTTCACAAGTAGTGAAGCAGGTCTGCAGGTATCTATCATTCTCTCCCCCTCTCCGTCTTCCCTTCCTCTCTTCATTTATGTCTGTCCTATCCAGCAACGGCAACATCAATAACAACAACAATAATAACTACAACAAGGGCAACAAAAGGGAATAAATAAATAAATATTAAAAGAGAGAGAGAAGGAAGGTGAGGGTGAGCAGCACCATAGTTTCTTTCAATGAACTTGGGTGGGGGCCATGGCTCAAAGCTGGATAGTGCACATGGCAAAGCAGCACACCATGCAGATGAGCTGGGTTTTTGTTTTCCAAATGAACTGTTTCAATCCTCATAGTACTCATAGGAGATTGAAACAATATGGGCTGACTGCCTGGTGCCTTAGAAAGTCAAAATCAACGTCCATGTCCAGCAGAGAAGCAATTATAGACGCCAGACCTTCCACCTTCTGCACCCCATAATGATCCTGGGTCCATGCTCCCAGAGGGATAAAGAATAGAAAGCTTTCAAAGAAGGGGGTGGTGGAAATTGTGTGGAATTGTATCCCTCTTGTCCTATGGTTTTATTATCTTTTTATTTTATAAATATATATATTTTTTAAGTCAAACTATTTTACAAGCTTTCACAGGAAGGGAAATTTTTTTTTTTATTGCTATTCGATCCTACAACTGGAGACTGGAACATTATCCAAATTAACCTCCCTTCTCTCCAAAGAGAATCAGTTTTTACTCACAAGTGGGGGAGGACTGGAAAGCCAGGAGATTGCTTAGGGGACAAACAGGGAGAGGTACAAAGCTTTTCAGATTTCAGGTTTTTGGTTTTTGTTGTTGTTGTTTACCTTCAGGGTTATCAATCCACAGCTCCTGATAGCCATTTTGTTTTTCCATTTTATTATTGGATAGGACAGAGAGAAATTGAAAGAGGAAAGAGAGATAGAGTGGAAGAGAGAAAGACCCCTGCTGACCTGCTTTAGCTTGTCACCCATCACCCCTGCAGGTAGGGAGCAGGGGGCTCAAACCGTGATTCTTGCATCAGTCTTTGCACTTAGTACTAGGTGCACTTAACTGGGTGCACCACAGCCTGGCTCCCCAGGCTTTCAGATTTCTAGCCTTACAGACTGGGCTGTAGTTCCTTACACTTCTCCACAAAACAAAACACAATTTTTCTTAATTATTCTTTACTATTTCAAAATGACTAGGCCAACAGAAATAGGGTAAGAATGTGAAACCCTGTAGCTGTTCTTTTCCAAACTGAGTTTCAGCAAAATAACTGTGACTTAACAATGTAACCATAAGATTGCAGGAGATATAGTTCCACCTGGCACTGGACTACACAGTTTTGTGCCCTCCCCCATCTGCACCCCCTTTCTTCTCTCTTTAGGGGCTTGTGGAGGGGGAGGTCTTTAAAGGGAAATTTATAATAGATGTGAGAGTTAATCTTCCTTTAATTTCATTAGTTCCTTCACCTGTGAGAGGCCTTGTCCTTTTGGGGAAAGTTTCTCAGGGTGTGGTCCCTGGGCAAGTCCTACCAGCATCACCTGAAAATTTGTAAAAAAAAAAAAAAAAAGTAGGGCTACACCTAGCATCTCCTGAATTAGAAAATGGGAGAAGAACTTGAGCACTCTTTAAGATCTCTAGGTGATTTTATATTTGTCAAATCTGATAATTCCTGAGGCAAGGCATTGGCATTGTTGCCATTTAATAGCTAAATAGATTGAGTTATTTTAAGTCACTTGCCTAAGCTACAAAACTAGCTAACAGATAATCACAACTACAATTAGGTTGTTGATCTTTCTGAATGAACATTCAAGAATATTTACTACACCGCATAGAAGTTGGTCTCAGGGCACTGCAATTCCAGAACTGATAGACCTATCCTAAAGAGGAATGGGCTCCCGCTGTAGAGATGCTATGTCAGCTGTGTACCTCTTGGCTTTACTTCTGTCTGCTTCTTTATCCCCATGGGCTGCTTTATGTTATAAATCCTATGGATCTTCATGAAGTTGACCTTCTCAAGCATCTGGATCTTTCTGCTCATTATGACTCTTGTTTGCCTTGATAACTGGGGCTTTTCATCTAGGCTATCATATTGAGAGAGAGAGAGAGAGAAAGAGAGAGGAAGAAAGAAGGAGAGAGAGGAGAAGGAAGAGCACTGCTCATTCTGGTATCAGTGCCAGGATTGAAACCGTGACGTCTTGGATTTAGGCTGTTGCAAGTTTTGTGTTCTAATTTGAGGGTTTTTTAAAAATATGTTTATTTATTTATTTCCTTTTGTTGCCCTTGTTTTTTTTTTATTGTTGTAGTTATTGATGTCATCATTGTTGGATAGAGCAGAGAGAAATGGAGAAAGGAGGGAAAGACAGTGAGGAGGAGAGCAAGAAAGACACCCCTTGTGAAGTCTAATTTGAAACAAAGAGTTCCAGCAGAAAATCCAAAACTGTATTTATACATTTAAATTTACACTAATAATAAAGTATTTAATAACCTTAGCTATTAAAGATGAGCTATTAAAGATGAGCCAGTTAGTACCTGCTAACTGATTTGTGCTCCTTAAAATTTTTTTCAATTTAAAAGTTATTATTCTATGGAGCTGGTAGAGCACACGCCTTGCTGTGTGTGAGGTCCTATGTTGAGTCTAGGCAGCTTGTGGGAGACCATGAATAGTATCAGGAGAGATCTCTGGATGGTGAAAGATGGTATGGTGTCTCTCCCCTCTTTGTGTCTATATCTCCCTCTTGTTGTCTCCATTCTCTTTCTCCATTTCAAAAATTCAGCTGACTTTCAGTGGTGTTTGGGATTGAACCTGGGACCTCATAGCTACATAAAAGTCTTTTTGTGTAACCATTATATTACCTTCTTGGTACTTTACTATAACTATGTATTGACACTCTTGGCTCCTCCTAGATTCCTGGAGTACATTTATTATCCAATGTCACTACTGGGTGCACTGCTCTTTCTTTATTATGTCCAGCCTTGAGCTGTTTGGCCAGGTGACAAGACAAACAGTGGTGTAATTTATATGCTAAAACTCCCTGGATGGTCAGGCTGGGCTGGAGTTCATTTGAAATTGCATCTCGTTTGGCTGCTTCTACATTGCCTCACCATTTCATCTGCAAGAACTTCCTTCATGAAGCACTTCTGCACATGAATCTTTCTTTTATGGTCTGCCTCTGGGGAAACTGAGTTAAGATTACCCATACTTCACTATGTAATGAACATGTGCTCAGAGGAGTCCAATGTTGTAGAGAGTATTCATTGCAGATATGAGCATATAATGCAGGAGTGAAATTTGGACACATTATTTCCCCTGTCTAATAGCTCTGCCACTATGTTACATTGTTTTTCTAGTCTTGTTCCCATGATTGGACAGTCATTGAAATGCATTAATTGAAATCCCAACCTTATAGTCATGACCACAGATTAGCATTTGACTTGATGTTTGGTGATGTGTACCATGGCAGCTTAGAAACAGAATGTACCCATTCAAGTAACCCTTTTTATTAAAAAAAAAAAAAAAAAAACAATAAATGTTAACTTCTTACTATTGTGTACTTACCTTTGTATTTGATAATTATTCCATATTGCAGCTCTGTTTTGCAGGATAATTACTGAAAATTTAATAGTATTTAATTAAAATCTGGAAATGTGCTTTCAATTCTATTACCCTAAAAAGTGGAAGAAAAAAAAAAGCTCATGCTCACCGTTTGCATTATACTGGAAACTGTTAAACACTTAATCTTCTCACATAGTGGTTCTGTGCTTTTAAGAGGATTACTTTATTAATTGTTTAATTATTCATTATGCTGCATTTTGCCATTCAGTACAAAAGCTTTTTTAAAATTAATTTAGTGTTTTATCCTTCTTAGCAGTATTCTTTGTACTGGCTCTCTGTTCTTTTATGATAGGATGTCGCAGCAAAGAATCAAGAGGACACCTTATTGAAAGGTTAGCCTGTATCTCTAGCAAATATGTCTTCTGCCAGAGCATTGACTCAGCACACCACAAGGCAACTGAGTCTTGCTTCACTCCAGAGACTGTGGTTAGGAATATGTCACCAGCAGGAGCCTCATTAATCATAATTGTAGGAGTGACAGTCAGTTTCTTGACCTCATTGAGACAGACAGGGAGGTCAGTGCTTCAAGCAGTTCATCTTCCAGGCAAGGAAAACTATTGTGAAGATTTCCTTTTTGTTATCACTGGCAATTTTATTTAATCCCATCATTTCCCCACAGTCTGGGCAGGAGTACAAAAGTGTCAAGCAGGCACAGTCTGATTCTTTTTCTTTTTTTCCTCTCTGCCAAAGGTAACCTTGGCAATGGATGGTTTGGGGGAAAGATAACCATATTCCTTCCCCTCAACTGTTTAATTCTTCCTCCCTGCTTCTGTACTCTATCTCTGTTCCCCATGTTTCTTGAGATCCAAAGATGAAGGAGAATAGTCACCTTAAAGGAGTCTGGTGATAGCAGCACTTTCTATTCAGTATTTAGTAACTGTTGGAGCAAAGTGTACCAAGTAATCTTCCCATTCATGCCAGTGTGTATACTTCTTCAACAGTGGTCAGGAGGCCAGATGTTAGAAAAGAGATTATGCTGACTGAAGAGACAACCAGGGAATTTCACTCCAAGCACCAAGGAGGGAACTTCCTAAAGGAAAACATCAAGAATTAATAGAATTCTTGGTTTGCATATCTGAATGTACTTGAATATTGTATATTTGTGCATTAAAACATTTTATTTCATATAGAAAATCATATTACAAAAGGCAGATGTTAAACTAGCATGCAGATGTTTGAGATTTAGATGATTCATTGTTCATACTATGCCAGTTACCTAGTAGTGACTAGGTTCTAGAGGGTGCAAAATTTAACAAGTTAGATATAGTTCCACATTTATAAGGTGCACCATTCTTGGAGGATAGGAAGTAAAAAAAAAACATAAAAAGTAAAAACAAATAAACAAACAAACAAAAAGAAACCAGAAAAAGAAAAATGCCAAAGCATTTAAAATGATGCTAAAAATTAAAGAGATGGATGAGAGTCTTTGATCATAGGAGTGGCTATTTATTGATGAGCTCAGGCTTCTGGTGGTGCTGAAATTGAACCTGAGACCTTTACTGCCTCAGGGAGGAAAGTCTTTTTGCATAACCATTATGCTGACGCCCCAACCTTGAGGTGGTTACTTTAGATGTTCCAGTCAGGGAATAGCCCTCTGAGAAGGTGTAAAGTAAATGCAACTATTTCATAGACATTTAAACAAGATACAGAATGTCCTAATTTATCAATAAAAGAGTATGAAGACCAATGACAAGTGTTAATCATTATTAAAAGATAACTGAGTTTTAGCAAGGATTTTAGATTGGCTTTTAATATATTTTGTTTGAATTTCTTTCTTTAAAAAATTAAACCCAAGGAACTGATGTTAGATCAATCTATTCTCTAACAAAAACATAGCAAAACAGAAACCCTAGAGTTTCAGTTATTTTACATCTTAACGTTTGATAGGTAGATGGTCTGTAAGAGATTTAGATTTCATATTATTTATTCTTTTTTTAATATTCACTTCTTTAATAGTGATAGAAATTGAGAGGAAAGGAGGAGATAGGGAGATAGAGATAGTTAGAGATAGAAATGTGTAGCGTTGCTTCAATGCTTGTGAAGCTTCCCCCTGCCGGGGGGACTGAAGACTTGAACCTGAGTCTTTGTGCATTATAGCATGTGTGCTCAGCCAGGTGCACCACCTTCTGGCCCCCATATCCATTATTCTAGTGCAAAGAATATGTGTAAGTTTGGGGTTTATAACACCAGTGTCATTATAATTAGAGCTATTATATGTCTTGTTTTTACATCACCATCTTCAACAATTGCTCTACTTTAACAACAATGAGTGGGCCTAGCCATGTGCTTGGGAGGGAAAATATCTGGGAATCCCCACTGTAAAATATGTCTTTGGCACAAGACTAACTTCATGAAAGGATCCCTAGAGACAGAGTAAAGACTGCCTTTAAGATATATCCAATCAATGGAGAAGGTAGAATTTAAGTCTAAGTAAGAACTTAATCTATTTGCCTCTAGCTTCTTATCCTGTGCCCTATTTTTATTAGTTTTTTTTTTTTTCTCTCTAGAAAATCCTTCTTTTTTTTTTTTTCCAAAGACATCTTTGTGTGTAAGCTATTTGAGATCATGTCTAGGACAGCTCAAACAGTTATTCAGGATGTCTATATTTCTTTTACATGTACAAGTGGGTTATACGTCTTTACTGAATTTGTCTTTACTTTTCCTCTTATTAACCAGACCTATTCTTGCTTTATTATTTGTACAACTTCTGAAGAGCTCAGTAGAGCATAAGATGGTTTTTCTTAAACTCTATGTAAAGATTTAAGTGATCAGGGCACTTTTTTTCTCTCCTTTTCTATTTTTGAAAGATACTCTTTCCACTTATCATTACAGAAAAGTTGTGTATGTGTTGTTTTTATTATTTTAGCCTTTGAAAATGAAAGATTATAATATAAATTTCAGAGGCTTCAAAGAAAGAGGTACATACAATAATTAAAATTTTCAACATCAGCCAGAACTTCCACCTCTCTATCTCCCTTACTTTCAATTTCTGGCTGTCTCTATCCAATAAATAAAGATAATTTAAAATTTTTTTAAAAAAGAATAGGGAAGATTTCAAGGGAAGGGGTTGGATACAGAGCTCTGGGGGCAGACATTGTGTGGAAATGCACCCCTTTTACCCTGTATTCTTGTCAGTGTTTCCATTTTATAAATAATAAAAACTAAATAACAATGAGAATTTTAAACAAATTCAGTGTCATTTTTTACAAGAATACCAACAGCTAAACACTCAAAATACTGAACTAATTTACATATATAACTGTTAAAGTAACTACAGGGAAGTATATATCTATAGCTGAGATTTTTTTGTGAATATTTTTGTTCTTTTTAATTTATTTTTACTTTCTAAAATTATATTTACTTATTTAATAGAGACAGCCAGAAAATAAGAGGGAAGGGGGTGATAGAGAGACAGAGACACCTGCAGCACTGCTTCACTAATCATGAGCTTTTTTCCAGCAGGTGGGGGCTGGGGGCTTGAACTCAGGCCCTTGCACACTATAATATGTGTGTTCAACCAGGTGTCCCACCCCTCCTAATGATGTTTGATGCAACACTAATGTTACAGGAATAATTACATTTTTAGATGAATATGCTTTGATTTTTTTTTTTCATTTTTGTCATTCTGCTTAGTTTATGTTCAAGACTTGAAGGGATAATTCCATCTTTTACTAAGAGGATGGGGATTGAGTTTTTTGAGCACTTTTAAAATTTAGGTTCATCCCCTATATCTTTGTCTTTAAATGAGAAGAACAGTATCAATAATTCATCTCAAAGGCAATTTGTATGATTAATCATGTATGAAATCTTTTAAGTGATTATTTTAGCACTTGAGAAATTTTCTATCCATCAGTTGTTTATTGTTTATCTAGCAGGGACTTTAATAAAACTTTCACTATAAAGGTGCTAAAGAATCTTTGGAGAGAAATTTTACCAAAACCCAGTTCTACTGCACTTTTACAAAAATGACATCATGAAGGAATTGGGAGGTAGAACAATTGTCTCAGTCTCCTGTACCACTGTTAGTGAGAACTGAGTACTGCTCTGGTCAAAGGGAAAAAAAAGACATCATGGGAAAGATGTCGGCATACTCTGTTTTACTTTATTATTTCATAAATAGAGTAGTTGTGGAGTTTAGTTTTATATGTGATCAAACAGCCCTGGACATATAATGACAGTGAAGTAATTCACATAAAACCCTCCATAATTTCTTTTTTTAAATTTTATTTATTTATTTATTAAAAGGAAACACTGGAAAAGAAAACCATAGGAGAAGAGGGGTACAACTCCACACAATTCCCACCACCAGAACTCCGTATCCCATCCCCTCCCTTGATATCTTTTCTATTTTTTAACCCTCTGGAAGTATGAACCCAAGGTCATTGTGGGATGCAGAAGGTGGGATGTCTGGCTTCTGTAATTGCTTCCCTGCTGAACATGGGCATTGACTGGTCAATCCATACTCCCAGTCTGCCTCTCTCTTTCCCTAGTAGGTAGGTCTCTGGGGAAGCAAAGCTCCAGGACATATTGGTGGGGTCTTTAGTCCAGGGAAGTCTGGTCGGCATCATGCTGAAATCCAGAACCTGGTGGCTGAAAAGAGAGTTAAACATACAAAGCCAAACAAATTGTTGAACAATCATGGACCTAAAGGCTGGAATAGTACAGATGAAGTGTTGGGGGGGTACTCTCTGCAGACTCTTGTGTACTGCTTTCAGGTATATATTTTCCCTGGTTTGTGGACACGTGTGAACATATGCTCTATCTCAGGGGACCTGGTCTATATCTAGGTTTGGGGACTTTATAGGGGAGTGAACACCTGGAATGAAATTAGAGAATATTATGAAAGGAAAGGTCTCACCTGAGTGATGAAGCTGAAGGGTTGTCATTCCATACCTGAAGTCTCTGGACACAGTCTGAAGTGAAGTATGCTGGGGTGGCACTCGTTGCAGTGATTAGGTTGTGAATGGCGGATGCAATATTATTTGATATGAATTGAGAGAAGCATGCAGGAAAGTGGGACCCACCCTATGGTTCCAGGACTGGAGGAAATATAGGCTCTATAGTGGAAATGTGAAGTTCCTGATGTCTTAGGGTTCAAGAAGACAATGGATAGTTATCATCACATTATTTGGTAATTGGATTAACTTTGAAAAGTCCCTTTGTTAGGGTTTGCTGTATAATACCCAGCATCTTGTATATAGCTTCTATTCTCCCTGGTCTAGGCTTTTGAGAGAATCAACATATCAAAGACTCAGTCTATGTATTAAAAAGACTCAAAGACTTTAAAAAGTTCTAGACATATGATCAATTTTTCCCCTTTCATATTAATTGAATAGTGATTTATATGACTACACTTTAATAGAAGTGTACATAAACAACATTCCCACCACCAAAAGACTGTGTCCCATAACACCCACCACTCACCCCCCACCCCCCACCACCTCACCCCCCACCTCCCCGGGAAGCCGAATATCCACCCTCCCCCTCACCACACTGTTTTTACTTTCTTGCCCTACTCTAGATTTAACCAGATCCTGTTTTAGTTTCCCTTTCTGTTCTTCCCTTTCTCTCTTCTTTCTATTGATGAGTGGGATCATCCCATACTCATCTTTGTCTTTCTGATTTAGTTCACTTAGCATAATTCCTTCTAGCTCCATCCAAGATGGGTCAGATAAGGTGGGTTCATTGTTCTTAATAGCTGCATAGTAAGTATTCCATTGTGTATATATACCACAGCTTTCTCAGTCACTCATCTGTTTTTTTTTTTTTTTTTTTTTAACCAGAGCACTCCTCAGCTCTGGCTTATGGTGGTGTGGGGGATTGAACCTGGGACTTTAAAGCTTCAGGCATGAGAGTCTCTTTGCATAACCATTATGCTATACCCCCACCCCCACTCATCTGTTTTTTATGTCTCACTTTTCCTAAACAATGAATTAGAGATTTCTGCCATTTACAGTACACTTATATTTACATCAAAACAAAAAACTAAATAGTGTGCATAAAATCTTGAATATATATATTCAATATATGCATATATATATTAGCACTGGCATATATTAATATGAAGTACATATTTTAACTAAGAGAAGCTTTATCATACTTTAAATTTATTATCATTTAGGCTTCTAAAATTAATGAGCAAATGATATTCTTAAAAGATCAAAGAAATCTACAATGTTAGACTTGGTTTTAAGATACTGAGTCTACTGTTGCCAAAGAAAGACCTTCTCAACCCTTTGTGTGGCTTGAGATAAGATAAAGTTATTTGATAACTTTCATTTCCATCTTCTGGAAAAGTGTTCATGTAACTGGAATCATTTTGATTAAAATGTGTAAGACTTGAACTCATTTTCCTAGGCTGGAATTGCTAACTCCATACAGATCTTAATGGAAAAATTGTTTTGTCCTTGGGATATATAGAGACAATTATATGGAATTTCTATTTCTATAAAAAAATAGTGATCAGTCATTTAGTTGTTGCAAATGTCTTTATTGACAGTAAGATCTTAAGTATCTTTTACAAAAGGTTGAAAGGAAAGGATTGGTGGTTTCTTATCCCCCCCCTCAGAAAATTAGAACATTTTTATTTTAAACATATCAGAAAAATACTAACTGTCTTAATAAATAGGTACATTTGCCAGAATTATCATAGAGCTGCTGGCATGGAATATGTCCTTGCTAATTTTGTATTCTTCAATCACATCTCTTTGAAAACAGTTTAAAATTCCTTAATGCTGTTTCCTGGAGATTTCTGCCTGAATGAAATAACATCTCTAAAATTCCTTTGGGTAGAAATAAAGCTACCAATTTACTCTGCTGCATTTTCAATAATGTTGCATTTAATATGTAAAATGATAGGCTTCTTATATTGGTGAGAGAGCAAAGTAGAATATGATTTTGAAAGATAAGAAACTGGCTCTCCTAAATATGGTTGTGGCTTAAGTACAGTTGACTGATCATAACTGTGCAATTCAAGTTTTCACATTGTTATTTTAGATTGACAGTAGTACCCTTGGGTTAGTGGTGTGAGCTTCATTTACTAAGAAGTCATGTTGATTGAGCAGGTGGCTGTACTTGAAAGATCATGCTAAAAGGCTAGAGAATAGAAAAAGCTAGTTCCTGTTATAAAATGTTCACTAAAGATTCCTGACATATGCAGTAGAGGGAAAAAAATGGCGTCAGATTCTATCAGGTTTTAAATATTTCTACCTTAATTCTGTCAGCATTACTTCTTTAGTTTCACCAAATACCAAATACCGTGTAAGCAATCTTAGGGGAGAAAATGTGACCAGTTATATAATACTAAAAACAGTGCTTGCAATCCTCTATCTTCTCCCCACTACTTATATCTTACTGAGCACAGGCAAGGATTTGTGCATTAAAAGTGACTCAAGTGATAAAATATTTGTTTGTTCAATTTCAGAAAGTCTGTTTACTTTCTGTGGCTGGAGAGCCAAAGAGTATGGTAATACATTATATCTATATACCACCATTAAGACAATCTCTAGATGTTCACTTCTCTGTCACCTAAGAAGTCTGGGAAAGGGCTTGTGCAATATTTTAGAGCCATATTTATTGTAAAATGGCCATTTCCAAATTACATTGTGTTGTAAATTGAGATTGTCCGAAGAAGTTTGGCTGACTTCCAGTTTGGAAATACCTTTCATACAGGTTGATGCTAATGGGATTTATTTGTAATATAATAGTGTTAATATTGTTTTTATTGAATTAGCTAGACTACTAGCTATTCTGTGATGGAGAAAATACAGTTTGTAGCACAATGATCTAATATAGATATCTTGCCAGACATCTTTTTTGTTAACAATGTGATTCATCTAAACTTAGTCCAGAGTTGTATGCATTTTTGCAATGTTTCATATCACTTTTTAGTCCAGTTTCCAAAAACTGACTTTAAAATGAACTTAGTTGTGTGGGGGAACACAAGGTTAAGTTTACATGTCTCTATGCTCAAGAATCTGGGTTCAAGGCCCGGGTTCCTATCTGCAGCGGGGAAGCTTCCTAAGTAGTGAAGCAGGTCTGTGCATGGAAGGTATCTCTTACCATCTACATCACCATCTATATCCCCCACTCTCAGTTTCTCTCTGTCCTTTCAAGTGAAAGAAAAAAAAAAGAGGAAAAAAACTGGCAATTTGTCACCAGGACCAGCAGATTCATTGTGTAGGCACTGAGCCCCAGAGATAACTCTGGTGGCAATAAAAGGAAAAACTCAACAAAAATGCTTTCGTATGTTTATCTTATTCTAAGTAATCTTTAAATATATATTATGGTTAGTATTTTTAAATGTGTTCCCAGATTTTCTTACATCTTTAGTCTTAATACACAATGCATTAGTAAGCAACATCAGTATCACCTGGAAATTTATTAGAAGTGCAGCTTCTTAGATACCACCCAGCTTTTAAGAATTCAAAAGTACATGTTTTAACAAGCTTTTTAAATTTTTTAAAAAATTAATTAGTAATTTACAACATTATATGATGGTAGGGGTATAATTCTATACCATTCTTACCACCAAAGTTCTGAGTCCCTATTTCCTTCCAGCAGAAGCTGCAATGGTTCTCTCAAGGTAACAGATATAGATAAACTCTCTTTCTCTTCTCTCTTCTCTCTTTTCTCTCTCTCTGTCTCTGTCTCTCTCTCTCTCGCTCTCTCTCTCTATATATATATATATTCACAAATATTTTTGGCCAATTATTTTTATACACTTCTATGGCCCTGCCTTTACTTCCTTTCTAAGTCACACATATACCTACTATAACTCGTTCTTCTCAGATTATGAAACAGTGCCTGACTTCCTCTAGTGTTTTCCTGATTCTCTTCCATTTCACTGATGGTATAAAAATAACTATTCCTGGTGACAAATGTTTTGGATCCCTGTGGAATTGGGGCTAAGAGCCCTTTAGTTATCTTCCACAAACACTTAACCCTTTCTAGGAGTATGAACCAAAATTCTTCTGGGGGTTGCAGAAGGAACGAGTTCTGGCTTCTATAATTAATTCTTCACTAGACATAGACATGGACATGGCCATTGGCTGGTCAATCCATACCCACTGCCTGTCTCTATCTTTCTCTAGTGGGTAGGGCTCTGGAGAAGTGAGGTTCTGGGACAGGTTGAGGTCACCAGACTAGGGAGATCAGGATGGACTTGTGGTGGCTGTAAGGTAGGTAGTAAGATACAAAGTAGGACAAAATGTTTAATAAACAAGAACCAAAGAGTAGGAATAGAGTCTGTGAAAAGAAGGACTCCAGGGTGAAAGAAGCCTTAATGTCTATTTTAGGTATGTTCTGTGGGGCCCATGGCTTTAGTAATCTTTGCTTGAGCTTGAGAGCTTTTAATAAACTTTCCCTGTGATTCTGATGATCATTCAAGTTTGAAGTACATTACTTCAGAATTTTTTTAATAGTGATAAAATGACAGGAAAAGATGAGCATGTATTACAGCCAGTAATGAGATGGAGACCAAGATGGGTGGAGCTAGAGCCTGGAATACTCCAGAGAAAGTGCTCAGTCTCCAACCTTGGATTAAACTGCCTTTTATAATCTATTCCAAATCTATAAGCACAAGCAAGCAAGTCAGGAAGTACAGAAGCAAAATTCAAAGCAGGTAGCTCTTACAGTTACAACTACAGGACATTTTGTAGCCTACCACCATAAGTAACAGTGACGTTTTTAATTAGCAGGTGCACTGTTTAGGGTATGGAATATTTTACTCTACATATGACAGAGAAGTCTGACCTACTTCTGACCTAACTTGTTTTTATACATTCTAATTCTCTGTTTTCTATTTACTTACTTTTCTTTTTTAAAATTTTTAAAAAATATTTATTTATTCCCTTTTGTTGCCCTTGTTGTTTTATTGTTGTATTATTGTTGTTGTTGTTGATGTTGTCGTTGTTGGATAGGACAGATAGAAATGGAGAGAGGAGGGTAAGACAGAGGGGGAGAGAAAGATAGACACCCTCAGACCTACTTCACCATCTGTGAAGCGGCTCCCCTGCAGGTGGGGAGCCTGGGATCAAACCAGGATCCTTATGCCAGTCCTTGCGCTTTGTGCCACGTGCACTTAACCTGCTGCACTACCTCCTGACTCCCTATTTACTTACTTTTCTTAATCTATTATCTAATCTACTTTCATTCTGTTTTATTGTCTATTTTTGGTTACATTTCCACTACATATGTAATAAATTTACAGTTATAAACTGATAATCTCAGAGGGTACTTCTCTAAAATTTCTGAGTTCTCAAATTCCATTCTATAAATCAGTTAAACTATATACATATATCATTTTTATTGAAAATGATAACTATCTTCATACATAAATAAGAAATGGAGGGAACCAGAAGAAAACTTGATTTCCTTTGGGATATAAGATAAATTTATCATAAGAAACGAAAAAGTCTCATTTAAGTTGTTGCCTTCTGCTCTCCTATGTCACCCCGTTTAACACAACAATAGCAGTGCAAAACAGGATTTCTGATACATAGATATTTTTACCATAATTTATGTAGATCAAAAATTCCCAGCTGAGAAAGTTAAAAAGAAGTTGTATTAAAAATATAGTTATTTATAGAAAATATCAGTTGCCAAGTAAACTGTCTGATAAAGATAAAACAGAAAGTATTCTACTCCTTTCCTTCCATTTTCACTTCCTGTGGTTTCAGGAGGGTCACCAAGCCACCAAGTCACCGAGACAGAGAGCAGATGGAGGACTGCACTTCAGCTCCAAAACAAAGTTCTGCATTAAACACAATGTAACAGAGTGAGTGACCTTTGAGGGTTATATAGTCTGAACTTTCTTGACAAGTTGGATAGCTAAAAATTATTATCAAGAGAATCAGCAAGTATGTTTTCATTTCTATGTTTAATCGTACTGTTGATATTTTGTAATATTTACTTGTGTTAGCTGATAGTATCTTGTGTGATAAACCACATCCATACTGATCATTTGATCAACTTTGCCCATGAATACTAAGTGTGGAGGAGGAAATAGGATTACCCTCCTGCCTGAGTCAGCTGTGCTAAGGTTCATGAGAGTAAAAGAGAGAGGGAGAGGGAGAAAGAGAATTGGGGCTGTAAGTTAGTGGCAGTAACAGAAATTACTGCTACTTAGGTACTATAAATTTTGGGTTGTGAATGTAACTTACCATACATGAATTTTCAGTAAAATTAAAATATTTAAAGTAACTAGGCAGGATGCAGGTTATCCTGAAATTGCAAAAAAATATTTACAGTCATCTTAGTGATTTTTGAAACATTGTGGAATGCAAGGCAGAAGCAAGGTCTTGCTTTTTCTGTACACACCACACCACCACATCTGTGTAGTGACCAATTTGTACTGATGGGAGACATTTCAAGTAGTATATTTCTAGAAGGAAATAAAATTGCTTACAGAAACCTAAACATAATTGATGATTTAGTATCTTTTTGACCATCCTTCTTATTCTAGTTACACATACTAGGGTATATGGTAGAGAGAACGAGAGACTTGACATTTCTTTTTCTTGTTCTCTACCCTGGGCAGGGTGTTTATGGTGGGGGGTTGGAGGGTACTATTTTCTTTTTTTCTTTCCTTCCTCCCATCCTCCCTCCCTTCCTTCCTTCCTTCCTTCCTTCCTTCCTTCCTTCCTTCCTTCCTTCCTTCCTTCCTTTCTTCCTCACTTCCTTCCTATTCTTTTTTCCCCCCAGAGGACTGCTCAACTCTGACTTATGGTGGTGTGAGCAATTTGAACCTAAGATTTTGGAATTTCAGGCATGAAAGGCTCTTTGCATAACAATTATGCTATATTCCCTATCCATGTTTTCCTGTTTTTAAAAAATATATTTTCAAGAATATTTTCTATATCATAACTTTCTCCTTCCAAGATAACATTTCCTAGGGAAGCACTTAATTACTGAGAAAGAAACTGTGTCAAGAAATATTAGAAAATGTTTTCCTCATTTTTCTTAATATTGAACTGACCTGAATTATATCTTACAGAAAAAATCTCTAGTGCCATTAAGTTGACATATTTTTATATATTATGTTTTAGTTTGATAATGTCAGAATGGCCCAATCATAAGAAACACAAAGAAAAAAGAAAAGGAAATACTGTGTTGAAATTTTAATGATACCATTTAGAGACGTTTATGCAGAAATACTTTACTGAGACTAATAACTGTCATAAATATATGGCATATGATTACATGTTAATTTTTTTTTTGTTGTCTCTAGTGTTATCAATGGGGCTCGGTGCCTGCACTACAAATACACTGCTCCTCGAGGCCATTTTTTTCCATTTTTTGTTATTATTTTTGTCATCATTGTCATTATTGTTGTTGTAATTGTTGTTGCTGGGTAGGTCAGAGAGAAATTGAGGGAGGAAGGGAAGATAGAGAGGGGGAGAAAAAGATACCTGCACACCTGCTACACTGCTTGTGAAGCGACTCCCCTGCAGGCCGGGAGCCGGGGACATGAACTGGGATCCTTATCCTGGTCCTTACGCTTCTTGCCATGTGCACTTAACCCCATGCACCACTGCCCAGCCCCCTTAATTTTTGTTAATTTTTTCATTATTTATTTAATGCTTTTTACTTTTCAAAGTATATTTTGTGTCCACTATCTAATCTTCACCACATTCTTACAATGTAAACAATGTAGATGTCACTGTCCCATTTATAGGATAATATTCTTATATGACATGGGAATATTAAAGCTAAAACTAATTGTATGAATTGAATATTTTGAAGTAATAAGACATTGGAACAAAGTAATGCCCCTATTTGCCAATTATTTTGTTCATTTTGTTGTTGTTATTTTCAGGGCTTTACTATACTGAGGCAACATTTTCATTTTTTAATATATTTGTTTTAATGAGAGAGATGGAGATAGAGATAGGTAGATAGATACTCACTAAAGCACTGCTCAGCTTTGTTTTATGGTGGTGTTAGGCATTGAACCTGGGACTTCAGAGCCTCAGGCATAGAAGTCTTTTTTGCATAGCCGCTGTGCTATTTCCCCAGCCCTAGGTCAACTTTTTCAAATAGATATAGAAGATAGGAAGGGAGGGAGAGAGAGAGAGAGAGAGAGAGAGAGAGAGAGAGAGAGAGAGAGAGAAGCAATATAGCACTTACAGTTTCCCTTAGTGCAGTAGGGATGGGACTTGAACTTGGGTCACCTACATGGCAAAGCGGCAGTCTCTTGGATGAGCTATTTTTGCTAGCCCTCTATTTCTCAGGTCTGTGTCTGGCGGTCTGGCTTGGTATTCTTTCCTCAATATAATTTTTGCAACATTTTGTTAGCTGTTAGATAAAAACTAAAAATTGAAAATCAGAGTACCTTTAAATTATCTTTTGAAAAAGAGACTTTTTGGACTGGAAAGATAGCTCAATAGCTACGGTGCATAATTCACCATACATATGAACCACACTGGAGTCCCAACGCCACATGGTAGCTCCCATGCTATTAGGGGAAGCTCTGCTATTGTGATGCCTTTAGCTACCTTCCCAATTTCTCTGTATGCATGAAAACATGAAATTGTATATGCTCAAGATTCTCCAACTCTCCAATCCTGCACAGAGAGAGATTATTAAGATGTCTGTTTGGCCTGTATAGAGACTCTAGTTATATAGTGTCTTTAACCTAGTTTGCACTTCCTTCAAACACTGGTGGGCTTCTTTTCCTGTTGCCTAATACGTGAGCCTTAATGTGCTTCCTAACCACCCGGATTCCAACACATTTCCAAACATTCTCATCTTGGAGACATAGTAGATACAGTCATAGGACACTCTGATCCTGATAAAGTAGTGTCATAAAAATAATGTTTATGTTAATTTTACTATCTAGTGGGTAATTAGGTTATGTATAAAAGGAAATGGGGCAATGGCAGGTGGTGACCACCTAGTTGAGTGCACATATTTCAGTGTGTAAGGACCTGGGTCAGGCCTCTGGATTCTTGTTCTCTCTCTCTCTTCTCCCTCCCTTCCTCCCTCTCTCTCACTCTCACTCTCTCTTTTCCCTCTCAATTTCTCTGTATCTAAAAATAGATTAAAAATATTTTTAAATGCTACCCTCCCCTCCCCTTTATAAATAGCTCCTGAGTCAACTATTTCAGTCAAATTGAGAGACAGAGAGAACACCAGAGTTTCCCTCAGTGACACCATAGTACTTCCACATAGTGACAGGAGACAAAACTGAGCCATGGCATGGTTAGGTGTGAGGCCTATCTAGTAAACTACCTCTCCAGCCCCAATAATATTAAAGCCCCCCTCCATTTTCTTTTTTTCACCAGAGCTCTGCTCAGCTCTGGTTATGATGGTGCCAGTGATTGAGCCTGGGATTGATTGATTGATTTTTGCCAGAGCACTGCTCAGCTTTAGTTTATGTTGGTTCAGGGGATTGAACCTGGGACTTTAGAGCCTCAAGCATGAAAGTTTTATTTTTGCATAATCAATTATCTATCTTCCCAACCCCCTACATCTTAATTGTAATTCTTTATTGTTAAAAAATATGATTCAAAGACAAGAAGTGACTGATACTGTTGAGAAATGTTGCCCATCAACTTATTCAACACAGGATTGCCATAAGCTTTCAATTTAAAAAAAAAAAGATATGTATGCTAACTGCAATAAAGTGTGGCTGTCCTTATTTACAGTCTTTGTTCATCATTGTTCATCACTTAAAAATGACATTTTACTTCCAGCTCTGATTTTGGTTTTTTCTTCATGATCATGTTCAATAGTTACATTGATTTGTATATCTTCAGTTGCTTTATTCACTTGCTGAATCCATCCTCATCCTTGATGTCCTACAAAACTTCTTTTGAACAATATTTTTTAATTTTATTTAATTCAGTATAGATGTATGTCATTTGAAAAATAATTTATTTCTTAGGTGAATTGGTAAATTAATAGATGATCTTTATCTGAATGATTTAATATATTGAAGACACGTAGCATTGATTTTCCTTGCTGTGATTAAATCTACACAGCTTTAATTTTGGTGAATCATGGAAACTAGTTTGCTACTCATCACACTGACTAGAAAGACAAGTTATTAAATTCTGTTTACTACCCTTCATATTGCTTTGTCAAGAAACATTTGACATACAGGGATGCCATTTCTATCATTAAATTACAAAAGATGTTGACTTCTGTCTGGGTAACAAACACTTCCACTTGCTCCTTTTTTTTTTTTTTTCCTTTTTTTACTTGAAGTGTCTTTTTTTGGCTATCTTATTCTTTTTTTAATTTTTATTTTATTTATAAAAAGGAAGCACTGACAAAACCATAGGATAAGAGGGGTACAAGTCCACACAGTTCCCACCACCAGAACTCCAAATCCCATCCCATCTCCTGATAGCTTTCCTGTTCTTTATCCATCTTGGAGTATGGACCCAGGGTCATTCTTCTTCTAGCGTTTGCCCTTCTTCCGTAGCAAGTCAACAGCGTCAGGTTGAGCCTGATGTAAAGTTTCGAGACCTCCTTTGAATCTGGAGAGGTGGCAGTCATTGACTATGTGGGTCATAGTCTGTCTGTAGCCGCAGGGGTAGTTTGGGTCATCTCTGGCTCCCCAGCGATGGAACATAGAGGCGCACCAGCCATGGCCTGTTCGATAGCGATTGAGGAGAGCCCAGTCAGAACGTGCTAGATCAAAGCCGGGTTGACGCTTGCAGGGGTCTGTGATGAGGTGTTTGTTCTTTACCTCAGCTGACTGCCAACTCTGTTTCCAAGAGTCTGGAACAGAGAAGTTCAGTGTAGGCGTAGGAGACCAGATTGGATGACGAGACGTCAAGTGTTGAACAGGGTGGGCGAAGATATCCGCATATATTGGCAGGTCCGGTCGAGCGTAGATGTGGGAAATGAACTTAGATGATGCCGCATCCCGACGAATATCTGGCGGGGCGATGTTGCTAAGAACTGGCAGCCATGGAACCGGGGTGGAACGGATGGTTCCAGAGATTATCCTCATGGAGGAATATAATTTGGAATCGACCAAGTGGACAAGGGGGCTACGGAACCATACTGGGGCACAGTATTCTGCAGTGGAATAACATAATGCCAGAGATGATGATCGTAGTGTGGAAGCGCTCGCACCCCATGAGGAGCTGGCCATTCTTGCAATGATGTTATTCCTCACGCCCACCTTTGCTGAAGTTTTTATGAGATGTTTATGAAATGACAGGGTGCGATCGACAGTAACACCAAGATAGACTGGCTGGGCTTCATGCCGGATTCTTGTATCGTCAAGCTGCACATTAAGCTCACGCGAGGCCGAAGCATGGTGTAGATGGAAAACAGATGATACCGTTTTTTGCAGTGCTAGGGATTAGTCGCCATTTTTTACAGTAATCAGATATCAGAGACATGTCTTTTGTGAGTGTTTCCTCGAGGATGTCAAACTGGATGCCTGAGTTGCACAGCAGATGTCATCGGCGTAGATGAACTTCCTTGAAGAAGTTTCTGGAAGGTCATTGATGTAAATATTAAATAGCGTAGGAGCCAGAACAGAGCCCTGGAGGAGGCCACTTGAGACAAGTCTTCATCTGCTAGACTTGTCACCCAGATGCACCTGGAATCTTCTGTTTTGGAGAAGAAACGATATAGTGTTGGCCACCCATGGAGGCAGGCATCTTGAGATCTTGACTAGGAGACCACAGTGCCAGACCGTGTCATAGGCTGCTGTGAGATCAACAAAGACAGCAGCCATCTTTAAATTCTTCTGGAATCCATTTTCAACGTAAGTTGAGAGGGCCAGGACTTGTTCGCAGGTAGATCTTCCTGGGCGGGTGATAGGAATTTCTCTGTAAGAGGAGAAATACGTGACAGAAGCAGCCTCTCAAGGAGTTTGTAACACACGGAGAGGAGAGAAATTGGTCTATAGCTGGCGGCTAAAGACCCAGTGTTGGGTCTTTCTTTGGTTTCAAAACTGCTATTATCTTCGCACGACGCCAAATTTTGGGCATAGATTCGGATTCCAAGATGTGGGATAGGAATGTAGTGAGCCACTTCTTTGCCGCGGGGCCCAAGTTAAGAATGAGTTCTGGGGTGATGTTATCATAGCCAGCAGCCGTTCCTGGTTTAACCCTCTTCAAAGCGTCTTCCAGTTCAGACAGTGTAAAGGGAGAGAGTTTGGAGATGGACAAGATAAACGGAAGTGGGATGACCACTCATGGGAAATTTCTCTTTTCCAGACTGGGTCGATCTTAGCACGTCCAACTTGAGTTAGGTGACTGGCCACTGAGTTTGGAGATACGGGAGGATGGGAGACGGGAGAGGGTTGGCTACTGGCACCCAGACTATGAAGAAGCATCCAGGCCTTCCTACTTGAGTGGGTGAAGTTCAGACTTTCCATGAGTTGTTGCCAGCAGGCTTGGCGTGCTACATCCAGGGAGGCAATGAGATGGTCAGCCACATCTGGGTCGCCGGACTCATCATACTGCTTTAGTAGTTGCTCACATTCAGCATCAAGACAAGGCATATAGTTAGCATGTCTCCCACGAGGAATAGCTTGGGAAGCTGCTTTGAAGATGGCTTGGTGGAAGCGCCTGTAGGAATCTTCAGAGGGGATAGAGTTAATTGGAATTGCAGGAATAGATTTGTTGGTAAGATCACTGAACAGACACCAGTTTGCTTTCCGAAAGTTCCATCTTAGTTTCTCCGAGCACAGAATCAGTGGGAGCTGGAGACCAATGTGGATGATAGCTGGGCGGTGATGACTGTGCGGGAAGATCTTGAGAACTTGTCTCGTAGCGGGAAAGGCTTGGCCATTGACTGTGCTAATCCAGCACAGGTCTGGTGACGAGTCTTTATTCCATCTAGCACTGTGAAAATAGCCTGGCTGTTTGGGATCGTATAATAGGGAGAGGTCATTCACTGAAGCCCAGTCGGCTAAGATAGAGCCGTCAGCACGAGTGGAGGAATATCCCCAGTCTTGGTGATGAATATTAAAGTCTCCAAAGTAAACGGCTGGGTGATTCGGGCTAGGCAGGACCTCATTATCCCATGAGGCACTGGGAGGCTTATATACGTTGACAAGCTGAATAGTTCCAATAGTAATGGAGTTGTAGAAGGTCGAAGAGGCCGTATGGTAAATGTAAAATTTCATTATGGGATGCAGAAAGTGGAAGGTCTGGCTTCTGTAATTGCTTCCCCGCTGAACATGGGTGTTGGCAGGTCGATCCACACTCCCAGCCTTCCTCTCTCTTTCCCTAGTGGGGTAGGGTTCTAGGGAATTGGAGCTCCAGGACATATTGGTGGGGTTGTCTGTCCAGGGAAGTCTGGTTGGCATCATGCTAGTATCTTACTGCTTTTGATGAAGCAAGTAGACTTATTGGTGAGAGTCACATCACTCAAGTGAGGGTGGCCTCTTGTCGACAGCCAATACAGAACTGATGCCTTCAGATCTATGAGCAAAACAAACAAACAACCTAAATACAGTGAACAGTCATGTAAATTAATCCAAAATGAATCCTTCCTTAGCTGGACTTCCAGTTAAGTTGTAGTCCAGGATAACACATTTATTGCAGCCTGCTTGGAGATAAAAATAGAGAATTCAGTTGAACCCTGTCTGATTCCTAAACCATGGAAATTTGAGATAATAAATACTAATGTGTGTTAATTTAAACACCCTAAAGCTGGTGGAAATTTTACATATACCAATGGGAATTCAGTATAGATGGTATAAATTGGCAACCACTACTAACCAGATACCTGAAGGAGAAAGGGTGAAAAGGCAGTTACTAGACTCAGAAAGTATCTATGTAGAGTGGATTTCTGGTTGGAAATGTGGCCTTTGGGAAGGAAACAATCCAGTTAAAGCAACTAGCAGGAGACAGACAGGGGTATAAATAACTGTCCCACTTCCTCCATTGCCCTTGAATTCCATATTTGTTCTTTATTTTGGTCTAAAGAACCATACGTTAAAAGAAACATATTGTTGTAACCTGTTTATTTCATCTTGCTGGGCACAAAGCCAGTTGAACAGTGCCTTTGTTTCTTAACTACTATAAATTGGGTGGCTTAAAAACAATAAAGTCATAGTTCTGTAGGTTATAAGTGTGAAATCAAAGTTTCAGCAGGACCAAGTACCTTCTGAAGTCTAGAGGGGGAAATATGTTTTTGGTTTTTCCTATATTCCGGTATATGCAGGCAAGCCTTGATGTCCCTTAACTTGCAGCTGCTTTCAGACTCTGCCTCTATCATTCAGTGATGCTTTCCTTTCATGTGTCTGAGTTCTGGTTCTCCTCTACCCCCCAATCACCTACCCTGTTATAAGGATGCCAGTATTGGATAAAGGCCTCACCTACTTCAGTAGAACTCCATTTTGAGCTTTGATTACATCTGCAAAGACCCTTCTTCCAAATAAAGTCACATTCACAGTTTCTAGGGGCAAAGACATCAAATATCTTTTTGAGGAACACTATTTAATTTATAACATGTGGAGAACAGAATATGTCAGTAGGGGCAAAGAGAAGAGATCCAGCTCATTAGTCTACAAGTATAATATCTATTTTGCATTCTTCTTTATCATATTTATATTAAATATAAGCTTATCACTATTAAAGTGAACAGGATGGACATTTTCTCTCTTTCTAAGGATAGATTTATTTTGAAACCTATGCTCTGTGAAAAATAACTATCAAAACAGAGTAAATGGTGCAGGCTGTCTGAACACAAGGAACAAAAGAGAAATTAGTTGTCTTTATTGAATGTCTTGCCCTGGGTTTTGAAATTGCTGTGCATTTTATACATCTTTCAAAACCACCAAAATAATACTTTTGCAGTTTTGGAAGTTGTAGGAAGCTGAAACTACATCACCTATAATAATTATATTTTACATAGTGGAATACCTAGGTTTACAAAATTCATTTTACAATATCATACCACATATTATTCAAGCATTGCATTTGTTTTCTTTTATAACTCTGCATAATTATCTTGGAAATAATAATTTCCAGCAGGAAAAAGACTTATAGATTTTATGATTATTTAATATTTTATATAGATAAACTTTTCATGATATTCATGATACACACACACACTCTTAAGTGATTATATTGTTTTCCTTGCAGACACTCTAAAAGTAATTATTTCATAGCAAAAAATATTGGCAAATTTGAGTGGTATGGGAGAGTAGGAAATATCTTATTTCAAATATTAAAACTTCACATATTTAAATTTTAATTGCTTTACCTGGAAGACAACTTTGGTGATTTAAAGTTGTGGTGAAAGGCACTGCAAGCCTTAAAAACCTACAGTCAATTTACAAAAATATGCCAGTTCTGAATTTATTGACCATCTGTCAGTCTTCACTCACTACCAGGGAGCTGTCAGTGTTTATTATTTGATGCACTCTATATTGAGTCACTGCAAGGAACAACCCATATCTCCATCACAATGATTAATGAGGTAATTGTCTACTCACAACCGCCTCAGCCATCATTCATTCCTTGCAGGCATGGGTAAATGGCAATCCTCAAATCAAAAGGAGATTCCCAGAGCCATCTGAAACACAAAGTTACTTGCGTATTGTGCTAATCTAAATAGCATGCACTAAATTCAGCTACACTCAGTTAAGCCTCTCCTATGACAAAGATTTTCAGAAATAATCATTAAAGAGACACCCTAAAAATTCAGGGCTTGTTTTTACATACACATACACACACATCCTATATCATCATTATCTGTTTACAGTACACAATGCGTTGAAGAATAATTACATCAGAAACTGAAAAACAAGATGAAATCTTGGTATGTTTATATCTTGATATATTTCCTTTTTTATTTTTTCATTTTATCGGGTAGGGGTTGATGAAATACAGTGCAGTAGATACCACAGGTAGACCTAAAGCATACGGACAAATTTTCATTGTGAGATGGTCCATTACTATAGAAAGGGTGTGGGCATTTAAGTCAGACAGATTAGAATTTTCTACTAATTTGTTGTGTTGTATTGTATAGCTACCATTTCCTTTTATCTTAAGAGTTTTCTATGCAAAATATGGATAATTTTTAGTATGTGGAGCACTATTTATTTGTTTGTTATTTTAATTAATTTTTTGCCTTCAGCGTTATTGCTGGGATTCAGTGCCTACACTACAAATCCACTGCTCCTGGAGGCCATTTTTCCCATTTTGTTGCCCTTGTTGTTGTTATTGTTGCCGTTGCTGTTGTTGTTACTGGATAGAACAGAGAGAAATTGAGAGAGGAGGGGAAGACAGAGAGGGGGAGAGAATGACACCTGCAGATCTGCTTCACTGCTTGTGAAGCGAACCCCCTGCAGGAGGGGAACCGGGGGTTGGAACCACTTCCTCTGTTCCTTGCACTTCGCATCATGTGCACTTAACGTGCTGTACTACCACCTGACCCAGTTTATTGTTTTTAACTGTTTTAATCTTGAACATACAAGGCACACAATAAGTCTCTGTGCTAGATTCTGCTATTAGTAACAAGAAGTGAGACCAGGGTTCAGAAGAAAGGAGTTGGGAAAAATCTGAAATTCAAGGTTCAACTAAGGTAGCATCCAAGTAATAAAGTTCTTTTATTTATACCTTGTAGACAATCAAATGGATATGATTTAGGACATGAAATCCCAAGATTTCAGTAGTGATAGTGCTAATCATTTGCTTTATCCTATTCTGAGGGGAACAGAAAAACTTATAAGATAGGGCAAAGCACCAAGATAAAATGAATAAGAGGTTACCTATTTGTATTTCTACTATAGATACATATTTGAATCTGTCCGTCCATGTACCTTGTTCTTAAAATAGCAGAGCTGTTATATGAATAATGGGAAATGTCCTTAAGGGTAAATAATTAGAAAACATGCCATATACAAAGCAGTATCTGACTGAGTTTGGAGTAGGGTACCAAAGTAAAAATCTCTGGGGTGAGGGTCAGGGTGGATGTTCAGCTTCACTGGTGGGCGTAGGGGGCGGAGAAGATGGGATGGGACACAGTCTTTTGGTGGTGGGAATGATGTTTATGTACACTTCTATTAACTTGTAGTCATATAAACCACTATTTATTAAAAAAAAAACATATCCCCATATCAACAAGATAACTATAGAGGGGCTTTACATGACTGGAACTATTAACACAGATAAGTTATTTTAGTAATACTGAAATAACACTCTGGCTTTAGATAAGATATATAAATATATATATGAAGGGAACTGTAGAAATGATTTAGTCATGATTTAACATCCATAGGAAATCCTTTTACTCCCCTGGGTATTGTACTTTTCCCTGGCACATCCCTGGGGATCATGTTCTTGATGCACTTTTTCAAATATTTTTTTGTTGCGAGAATGAATGATTTATAGTAGATTTAGTTGTTGGCACTTGTATAAAATTTCTGAGTTTTCTTCAAAACACTCTCACCTCGAGCCTAGGTTCTTCTCCACCACCATGCAGTAGGATCTGAAAGGGCCCTCCCACCTCCACCACTAGTTCTTTACTTTGGTGCAATACCCCAGATACAGTCCAAGTTCTACTTTGTTTTTTCCACTTTCTGTTCTTATTTCTCAACTTCTGTCCATGAGTAACATCATGGGATGCATTGGATCGACCTTCTCGTGGTGCATCCCGTGAGTACCCATTTATTGGGGAAACTGACGATCCTTCCTAGCCAACTGGATAGGAATCCACATAGATCCCAGTCACTTTCAAAGCCAGCAACAAGCAGACATCAGGCTCAACCTGACGCTGTTGACTGGTTACGGAAGAAGGGCAAACGCTAGAAGAAGAAGAAGTAACATCATCCCATATTCATCCTTCTCTTTCTGGTCTATCTCATATAAATATTTTTTTTTACTTGGATGCACTTATGCCTTACATAGTGCAAACCTATAAGTGGATAGTGAATGTAGCATGGAAGGAAAATTTTAGTCTAGGGTTCTTCTTCTAGCATTTGCCCTTCTTCTAGCCCTTAGTCTAGGGTGAAGTTATTTGACAAGATTAACTCAAAATTAAATGTATAGCTTCTCTAAGTAGAGGGATTAAAACACAGTAGTTGAAATGAAATAGCTAGTGTGTGTATGGAGATGAGCTGTCACATTATAGTGTTAGGCATATAAGTTATTAGATAGAGCTTTTTTTTAAATTTTTTCCTCAGTGCTTATCTCTGGGGTTTGGTGTTGGTACCAAGAATCCACTACTCCTGGTAGCCATTTTTTCCATTTTATAGGATAGAACAGAGATCCTTGTGCAGGCCCTTGCTTAAGTGGGTGTGCCACTGTCCGTCTCCCTGACTTATATATATAATATAGTGATTTGAGTTTAAATAATTCTATTATTTAATTTCCAAATTCTGAAATAATCACTTTGGTTAGTTGTCTTCATGATTGTATCTTTCTCATATTATCTTAAAATTTTGCAGTTATCATGAGAAATTATACCAATTTGCCAACAAATATACTGTAATTCATTATCCCCCAATAAAGAAAAAAACATTAAATGGCAAAGGCTATTTTATTTTAATTGGTGGCTCTTATGTAGCACTATTTTTGTATCAAGAAAATTTATGAGAGAGGTTCAAAATTTTCAGGCTTATGTTAACTAAATAGCTCTGATAATTGTCATTTGCTGAAATGACTACTACAGAAGTACAGAATAACATGTTCTAAGGGAAATTTATGAAAAGAAGGATTATCACTGGAGCAAAGTCTGACTTTATGTTATCAGATCTCAATGTTTTGGTAAATTTATCAGGGCTTATGTGTGATAGTTTTGCTAATTCAGTGGTACATAAAATTGATTTCTGGCAGTTTAGAGAGAGATTCAAACCTGAAGGGGTTGCTTCATGCTGGCTGAATTTATATAAGGACACAATATTCATTAAAATGCATTTTTTAATATTGTCAGAATTGTCAAGGACATTGGAATGTTTAATCCCTGTATGAAATCAAATTCTTATTTTTAATTTTTTAATATTTATTTATTTTCCCTTTTATTGCACTTGTTTTTTATTGTTGTTGTTGTCATTATTGATGTTGTCATTGTTAGACAGGACAGAGAGAAATGGAGAGAGGAGGGGAAGACAGAGAGGGGGAGACAAAGATAGACACCTGCAGACCTACTTCACCGCCTGTGAAGCAACTATCTTGTAGGCGAGGAAACTGGGGCTTGAACCGGGATCTTTACTTTGGTCCTTGAACTTCGTGCCACGTGCGCTTAACCCGCTGCACCACCGCTAGACTCCCGAAAGGAAAGTATTATGAAAGCAACTTTATAATAAGAATGTAGTCTGTTGAGAAAATAAGTGATTTACTTGAATAATGCAAATGTTAATCAACATAAAGGAGGAATATAAATGCTATATGTAGTAGTAAGATCTCATGATTTGGACATTAATAACTTGAACTAACACTATATATTTTTTCATCATGGTTAATATAGGATCACTCGACTTTAGACTAAATTTATGCACGTGTTCTATTCAAGATGACAGATATAAGACTTTAAGTTATATTCAGAATATTCACCACAGAAGAGATCCAAAAGGCCGAGAAACACATGAAAAAATGCTCCAAGTCTCTGACTGTCAGAGAAATGCAAATAAAGACAACAATGAGATATCACTTCACTCCTGTGAGAATGTCATACATCAGAAAAGGTAACAGCAGCAAATGCTGGAGAGGGTTTGGAGTCAAAGAAACCCTCCTACACTGCTGGTGGGAATGTCAGTTGGTCCAACCTCTGTGGAGAACTCTGGAGAACTCTCCGAAGGCTAGAAATGGACCTACCCTATGACCCTGCAATTCCTCTCCTGGGGATATATCCTAAGGAACCCAGCACATCCATCCAAAAAGATATGTGTACACATATGTTCTTGGCAGCACAATTTGTAATAGCCAAACCTGGAAGCAACCCAGGTGTCCAACAACAGATGAGTGGCTGAGCAAGTTGTGGTATATATACACAATGGAATACTACTCAGCCGTAAAAAATGGTGACTTCACCGTTTTCAGCCGATCTTGGATGGACCTGAAAAATTCATGTTATGTGAAATAAGTCAGAAACAGAAGGATGAATCTGGGATGATCTTACTCTCAGGCAGAAGTTGAAAAACAAGATCAGAGGGAAGTAGAGGCTCTATAGTGGAGATGTGAGGTTCCTGCTGTCTTAGGGTTCCAAAAGACAATTGATAGTTAATGTTATCATCACATTATTTGGTAATTGGGTTAACTTTGAAAAGTCCTTTTGTTAGAGTTTGCTATACAGTACCCAGTATCTTGTATATAGCTGTGCTATAGGTTGCTTCTGATCTACTTGGTCTAGGCTTTTGAGAGAGTCTGCATATCAATTACACAGCCTATATATTAAAAAGATTCAGTCTGTGTTTTAAAAAACTTCAAGACATACAATTAATTTTCCCCCTCTCAAATTAATTAACTAGTGATTTATATGACTACATTTTACTAGGAGTGTACATAAACACCATTCCCAGACCTTTCCTTTCATAGTATACTCTAATTTCATAGTATACTCTAATTCCATCTCAGGTGGTTCACTTTCTAACAAAGTCCCAAAACCTAGATATACACCAGTTTCTGTGAGAGACAGCATATGTTCACACGTATCCATAAACTACTGCAAAATATATACCTGAAAGCAGAAGTACACTAGAGTATGCAGTGAGTATCCCCCTAACACTTCCTCTCCACTATTCCAAGCTTTGGGTCCATGATTGCTCAACAATTTGTTTGGCTTTGTATGTTAACTCTCTTTTCAGTCACCAGGTTCCAGATGCCAGCAAGATGCTGACCAGACTTCCCTAGACTGAAGACCCCACCAATATGTCCTGGAGCTCCGCTTCCCCAGAGGCACACCCTACTAGGGAAAGAGAGAGGCAGACTGGGAGTATGTACTAACCAGTCAATGCCCATGTTCAGCGGGGAAGCCATTACAGAAGCCAGACCTTCCACCTTCTATAACCCACAATGACCCTGGGTCCATGCTCCCAGAGGGATAGAGAGTGGGAAAGCTATCAGGGGAGGGGGTGGGATATGGAGATTGGGTAGTGGGAATTGTGTGGAGTTGTACCCCTCCTACCCTATGGTTTTGTTAATTAATCCTTTCTTAAATTAAAAAAAAAAAAAGAAAAAGAAAAGAAAAACAAGATCAGAAACGAAAACACAAGTAGAACCTGAAATGTAATTGGAATATTGCACCAAAGTAAAAGACTCTGGGGTGGGTGGGTGGGGAGAACAGGTCCATGAAGGATAATAAATGACATAGTGGGGGTTGTATTGTTAAATGGGAAACTGGAGAATGTTATGCATGTACAAACTATTGTATTTACTGTTGAATGTAAAACATTAATTTCCCAATAAGGAAATAAATTTTTAAAAAAAGACATTAAGTTAAGCATATATTAAGAATAAGTAAATTTATATTAAATTTATATTAAAGTGAAACACAATCATTTGAATAAAGTATGCTAATTTGATGTATAATTATAATTTTAGAAATATAATCAGAATTAAAAGGTTTTCTGGGGGCCAGGTAGTGGCGCACCTGGTTGAATATACACATTAAAGTGTGCAAGGACCTGGGTTTAAGCCCCTGGTCCCTACCTGCAAGAGGAAAGCTTCACAATTGGTGAAGCAGGGCTGCAGGTGTCTTTCTCTCTCTCCCTACTATCTTCCCCCTCAGTTTCTCTCTGTCTCTATCCAATAATAAATAAATTAATTAATTAATTTAAAAAACTTTTATAATATAAAAAATTTCTTTAGGATAGTAGAATTTTAGGTCTTAAAGAAAGTTCAAAGGATCCTGTTATCCATCTCTCATTTTTTAATTTTAACTTTTTTTCTTTATTGGAGGATTAATGATTTGCAGTCAACAGTAAAATACAGTAGTTTATGCATACCTGACCTTTCTCAGTTTTCCACTTAATAATTTGACTCCCTCTAGGTCATCGTCTGCATTCATGTTCCAGGACCTGAACTCTCCCTTCCGCTCCAGAGTCTTTTACTTCGGTGCAATACACCAACTCCAATCCAAATTCTGCTTTGTGTTTTCCCTTCTGCATCTTTCTCTTTACAGGTAAATAATCAGGGTGAGCGATGATGATTAACTCACCCAGGATCATGTAACTAATTACTATTGAACTGAATCTGGTCTCTGGATCTCCTGACTATTCAACTACTGGAGCTTTATTTGATCTACTTATCCAAATCATCTCTAATCTATACTGACAGAAAATGATGTTAGAGCAAATTAGTTTGTTAGACCATAAAAAAAAAGCTTCTAGTTTAATTTACCAGTTATATGTAATTAGAATTTTTACTAATTTCTAATTCAGACTACAGTAGTAAACTTTTGTTCTAAAACCAAGAAATAAACATTTCCCATTGTCACTAAATATCAAATGATAGTAAATTTGTATGTCAACTTGACTGACCCAAAGAATGTCCTGATAATGTGTGAAACATTTTTGTGTCAGAGAGTTGTTCTAGCTAGATGCAACCATATATTTTTCTACTCCAAGATTTTTCAAGTCAAATATCTTCAATACATAAATAATTGACTTTAAGTCAATTTTACTAAGAAGAAAGACAAACACACAAAAAACTGGTTGACAGTTTAGTTTGATGGAATGGATACAAGTTTGAACTTTAGAGTAATGGATACACATAGTATGGGGTAACAAAATTGACTTAGTATGAAAATATCATGATAACAGTGAAAGCATGGATGAAGAATATGGAAAGCCACAGCGTATATTATACTAGAAAGTGATAACATATTAATTTGTGATTATATACACTCCTCTCACTTATCCTACTATGGAATGATAATTATCCTACTATGAGAATGATAATTTATTCTACTATGAGAATGATAATTTACAACAATCTTTGGAGGCATTAATGATCATTTTTTAAATTAATTTGGATAGAACAGTTTGTTCTCTAATCCTGTCTTTACCAAATTTATCAAACAGATGCAGGATTTAACAAGAAAATTAGATGACTTACAATGTTGGCATTTCTTCAACTCAGCTATGCTACTGATAGTTTTATTAAGCTAACAGATGATGATGATTTACCCCAAGTTATGGTTTTAATTTAAAAACACACTATATCAAAAGAGAAAGAGCCAAAGACCTTAAGGTGCAAAACTGAACCCACGTTTTCTAAGCTAAGATCAGGTCCAGTTAATACTTGGATGGTGAGTCAAGCAAGGGTAAACTTTTAAAATTTTATTTATTTATTTATTTATTTATAAAACGGAAGTATTGACAAGACCATAGGATAAGAGGGGTACAACTCCACACAATTCCCACCACCAGAACTCCATATCTATTCCCTTCCCTTGAAAGCTTTCCTATTCCTTGTCCCTTTGGGAGTATGGACCCAGGATCATTATGGGGTGCAAAAGGTGAGAAGTCTGGCTTCTGTAATTGCTTCCCTGTTGAACATGGGCGTTGGCAGGTCAGTCCATACTCCCAGCCTGTCTCTTTCTTCTTCTAGTAGGGCAGGGATCTGGGAAAGCGGGTCTCCAGAACACATTGGTTGGGGTCGTCTGTCCAGGGAAGTCCAGTTGGCATCATGATGGCGTCTGGAACCTGGTGGCTGAAAAAGAGTTAAGATATAAAGCAGAACAAATTGTTGACTAATCATGAACCTAAAGACAAGAATATTGCAGATGAAGATTTTTCAGATGAAAGGTTAACTTCTTAGTTAAAGAAAAATGCAATTGGCACCAATCTTTCTTTCTCCTCCCAGCATAAACAGGACTTTCTACTGCTATAATCAAAATAGCCTTGGTCAGTGGCCTTAGTATTTGTTACTTCTAAGAGTCTGCTCAAACAAAGTGTACTCTCTCTCTCTCTTTTTGCATTTCTTTTTTTTTTAAATTTTTTATTTATAAAAAAGGAAACTGACAAAACCATAGGTTAAGAGGGGTACAAGTCCACACAATTCCCACCATTAGAACTCCGCATCCCATCCCCTCCCCTGATAGCTTTGCTATTCTTTAACCCTCTGGGAGTATGGTCCCAAGGTCATGGTGGGATGCAGAAGGTGGAAGGTCTGGCTTCTGTAATTGCTTCCCTGCTGAACATGGGTGTTGGCAGGTCGATTCATACTCCCAGCCTTCCTTTCTCTTTCCCTAGTAGGCTGGGGATCTGGGGAAGTGGGATTCCAGGACATACTGGTGGGGTTGTCTATCCAGGGAAGTCTGATTAGCATCATGGTAGCATCTGGAACCTGGTGACTGAAAAGAGAGTTAACATATAAAGCCAAACAAATTGTTGACCAATCATAGACCTAAGGGCTGGAATAGTGCAGATGAAGAATTGGGGGGGTCTCCATTTAACAGATAGTAGGCATATTTTAGTTATATTCCAAAGGGCCCATGATTATACACAAAAGGAAAAAGTAACCTGTTAAGCTTGTAGCTATGAGTTACTATGGGAAAGCTGTTAATTATATAAAAACTGCAAGTGCAACTGTGTTCTGGGCCTAGTCTTTTGTGGACACAAGTCCGGCTGGATCTGCAGGCATAATAAATGCTGTTTCCTACATTAACACCTCAGTGTGCCCTGCCTCTCTGCCTTATAATCCGATAACAATGGGAGAGAAGTTTTAGTTTCCAAATACCAAAGAGAGTATTTATAACTGAACTTTGCACTACATGGAAAGCCTGTGACAACAGGCTAAAACAGCAATCACCGCCACTGTACAAGGCGTCACCCTAGCTTCAGTCAGTGATCACCGTGCACTGACAACCTCTCAATGGAAGAAACATGAGCAAAAAAGACAAAAAAAAATTATTTTCTATTTTTAATAACTTTTTTCCATATGCTCTTTTAAATTAATATACCTTTTATCATTTTATGATTTTTATTTTTTTACAATCGCAAATTTGTCATGTGCTGAAAATACTGGTGGCCAAAAATTTTTTTTTTAAATATTTATTTTATTTACTTATTCCCTTTTGTTGCCCTTGTTGTTTTATTGTTGTAGTTATTATTGTTGTTGTTGTTGGATAGGATAGAGAGAAATGGAGAGAGGAGGGGAAGACAGAGAGGGGGAGAGAAAGCTAGACACCTGCAGACCTGCTTCACCGCCTGTGAAGGAAGCGACTCCCCTGCAGGTGGGGAGCCGGGGTTCGAACCGGTATCCTTATGCCGGTCCTTGTGCTTTGCGCTACCTGAGCTTAACCCGCTGCGCTACAGCCCGACTCCCTGGTGGCCAAAATTTTATAGTGAATCTGTCGATATGAAGATTAGGGTCTGGTTTCATTTGTCTCGGTAAAAAGCTTTGCGCCTGCTTTGAAGCAGCTAAATAGCAGCAATTGGCTTTCCATTGGAGGGATATGATAGGAAAAGAAAAGGAGAGAGGCATAGAAAGGGAGAATTTGTTAAAAGTGGTGCATTTGGCTGCCTCCTTCTCACACGTTTTCGTGCTCAAACCATTTACTTCAGACTGGATTTTATGAGCGGGTCTTACTGGTGGCGGATTGAGGCACTTTTCAGCCTTCATAACCACGTGAGTCAGTTGCTATAATAAATCTCTCCGTATATAGATATGTATGTATGCTATTGATTCTGTTTCTCTGGAGAACCCTGACTTGTACTGTAAACTTTTCAACTTTTCCATTACTTATTGGCCACTCTGTTGTGCTGTTCAGAAAATTTGTGTTGGGAGTTAGAAATAAAGTAGTATCATAAAACCAAAATAAAAGAGACCTTGAGAAACAAGAGTATACTTTACAATTTCAAAAAGAAAAAAACCAAAAAACACACAGAAAAACTTTGAACTTCCAAACATGCAGAAAAGAAATTCGAAACATGCAGAAAAGCACCTTAGAAGAAAATTTCGACTTTTTTTTTTTTTTTTTTTTTTTGCCTCAGGTGTTACTGCTAGGGCCCCGTGCTTGCACGAGGACTCCACTGTTCTTGGCGGCCATTTCCGTTTCTGTATTTCCTTTCTTTCTTCCATTTTTTTCCCTTTCCTTATTTTACATATATATACATATATGTTTAAAGGACTATATTTTTAAGGTTGATATATACAAATAGCTGAAAAGCACAACATTCTTTGTATGTGACAGGTTAGTGAAAAGCTTTATTAATTTGAAGGAAGTTCAGTAACCCGTTTCGTGAAGCACCTGGTTCCACTGTTGATAGCTAATCATCTGAGGTAGCCACAACATTATGACCTGGTTACTGAACCTGTGGTTCCAGCATCAAGCTGTTTAGGGACGGCCTTGTTGTGTGGTAATTTATTCCACTTTCTTCTTCTTTCCAATAGGACACTACAGTGCCAAACAAAAAGGAGTGCTCTTAAGAATTAATGAGGAAATATATAAAATAGAATTGGCACATACTAAGACCACAGGAAATGATAGGTCTTATGATTTTCAGTTTGGGTGTTTTCATAAAGCTCTTAAAGCGAGTTGAAAACACTGGCCTGTGTTTTTCAAACTTTCTTCCTTGCTCAGCTTTCAATGAAGATCTGCATAATCTAATTTTGGGTATTTTCTTTCTAAGACAGAAAAATTGGTGGGGGGTTGGGAGGGGAGACAGAGACACCTGCAACACTCTTCTACTGTTAGAGAATCATCCCACTGTACAGGTGGGGACAGGGGTTTGAACCTGAGTCCCGGATCCTGGTGCTCCACAGGAAATCGTGGAGTTGTGCTTATACTGATACCTAGTAATAATCTTACTGGCAAAACAGACAAACAAACAAACATACCAGCAGCAAATTTTATTGTTTCTACTGTTTATTCACATTGTTTTTTTAAATGAATCTGTGTTATTTTCTTGTTATTTACACAAAATATCACAATAAGGAATTATTTAATTACTAGGCAAGATAGGATGAAGCAGTCATTGCACAATTATTTTTCCATGAAATTATTTAGGAAAAATTAAACAGATGGCTGCTACGAATTAGTACATTTTAATTATATAGTGTTCAGTAAGAGTAGTAGGCCATACCCTTCTTATGTTTAGGATATTATTATGACCAGTATGCTAAATATGGACTACATTTATTATTGCTGTTTTAGCACTAGACAACTATAATGGACACCATGTCCTTTGCCAAAGCAACTAGTAAAATAGTTTCCACATTGTGATATTGTAGGCCTGACAAGCTCCAGAAAATATGTACACAAATTCTGAGACATTTTGTCCCTTACTTATTATTTATGATAATAAAGGGAACAGAAGCAGAGTTTTCAATCACACCTGAAATTGAATGAGTTATACATGATAACTAGATCTGTATTCTACAATTCAAATAGCAGGAAATCCCATTTATTTACTAGTTTTCCAGTATCTTACCACTGGAGATTTTAATCAACAGATTCAATAAAAAGAAAAATAAAATAAAAAGAAAAATTCCTCAAAAGCAAGCAAAAAATTCCCAAATTTAAAAGTACAAATGCACTGAAACTATCGCCTTTGATAAAACATTTTTAAAACAAAATAGAAGATGGCCAGGTGGGGGCCTGGCCAGTTAAGCACACATAACACTAAGCGTAAGGTTCCGGGTTCTAGCCTTGGCTCCTCACCTGCAGGGAGGACACTTAGTGAGCTGTGAAGCAGGTCTGCAGGTGTCTCTCTATCCCCCTTTCCTCTCTCAGTTTCTATCTATTCTATCTAATAAAATAGGGAAAAAATGACCACTAGGAGCAGTGGATTTGTAGTGGTAGCACTGAGCTCCATTGATAACCCTGGATGCAAAATAGAATAGAATAGAATAGAATAGAATAGAATAGAATAGAATAGAATAGAATAGAATAGAATAGAATAGAATTAAGAAAGAAAATGGGAAATAGAACTATTTTGATGCAAGGTTTTCATTAAATAGCCATTTAATGTTCCCCTCCAAGTAACTGAGTTAGAGTTTGACTATCAGTTTAGTGGCATAGACACAACTTAGTGAAATTGTTTAGTTATAACATTTCTGGCATTGGCATTAATGAGGTCATCTAGATGAGAAAAAATAAGGAGAAAAAGCACATTGTGAGCTGTATGAATCTACTTGATTTAGAGGAATGAGAAACTGACTTTTGGGGGGGTCGGTGGTAGTGCAGCAGGTTAAGCGCACATGGCAGGAAGCACAAGGACTGGCATAAGGATCCTGGTTCAAGCCCCTGCAGGGGAGTCCCTTCACAGGTGGTGAAGCAGGTCTGCAGGTGTCTATCTTTATCTCCCCCTCTCTGTCTTCTCCTCCTCTCTCCATTTCTCTCTATCCTATCCAACAATGATGGCATCAATAACAATAATAACTACAACAACAATAAAAAACAGGGCAACAAAAGGGAAAATAAATAAATAAATATTAAAAAATAATAATAAAAAGAAACGACTTTAGCAGTGTAAGTCATAACTGGTTTATGAACTCAGTAAGTTATGGCCTTTTTCATACTTTCCATCAGTGAAATGTTGGGACTGTAAAAAGTTCTCAAGAAATTCCTACCATACTGTAACATTAAGTGATTTGAAAACATCAATACATAGAAGGTAACATAATTGCCTTCTTTTAATTTCTCATTCTTCTATTTTGCTAATAGATGTCATAAGAGAGAGGCCACTACCAGTCTTCTAAGATTTGGATATATTCAATGTTTATATTTGATATTTGGATATATTCAGTCTTTATATTAAAACAAATAGAAACACACCTTCCAACCCATCCTTTTTTTTTTTAATATGTAAAAAGGAAACACTGACAAAACCATTGAATAAGAAGGATACAACTCCACACAATTCCCACCACCAGAACTCCATATCTGATTCCCTCCCTTTATAACTTGCCTATTCTTTATTCCTCTGGGAGTATGGACCAAGGTAATTATGGGATGCAAAGGTGGAAGTTCTGGCTTCTGTAATTGCTTCCCCGCTCAACGTGGGCATTGACAGGTCGATCCATACTCCCAATTTGCCTCTCTCTTTCCCTAGTGGGGCGGGGATCTGGGGAATCGGAGCTCCAGGACACATTGGTGGAGTCATCTGTCCAGGGAAATCTGGTAAGCATCATGCTAAGATCTGGAAGGGGCTGGGTGGTGGCGTAACTGGTTGAGCAAACATGTTACTGTCTAACTCCCTTGTAAGATGCCCAGTCAAGCTCTATACGCCAAGAGCTGTACCAGGACTTTTTGTTTTCATTTTTTTGTTAACCGCTCTGCCCTGTTTTTTTAAATTTATTTTTTAAATTACTGAAATCTAAAGATGACTTATAGCATAAAAAGTAATAATGCAGATGAAATTGTAGACATTGTAATGGCAGTAGATATAGGACGACCAATTGCTTGTGCTTATAGTTGACTGTTGCCATATTAACAGATGGACTGACTGTCTTTCCTATATACATAAAGACATACCTAATTTGCGTTATCTCCATGATGTTTGCTCCTATTTATGTCTACTTGTTTAAATGATATACCATGATAGGCAGATAGCCTTATTTTCTTCTTACTGCCTGTTTTATTTTCCTGTTTTGCAGTGATCACAAAATGATCAGTAATTTTCTACTCTGTAGATGCAAACTACTATTTTCTCTTAATCCTTTTTTGTGATAAGTCATATTCCTCATTTAAGAAAATTAAACAAATGTGAATTAACGAAAAACAAACACAAATTCATTTTTATTAACAATTGACTGTTTCCTCTTGGTATTTGCTTCTGAGAAGTTCTCATTACAATTTTTTTTGGCCTGAGGTTAGTTGAAAATCATTCAAGACTTCAGAAATTTAGGTGTCAAGTCCTTCTAGATGTATATTTTAACACTCTAGCTTTGTTTGAAACATTTATTCCCCTAGCACCTTTCAGTGTCATGCTTTTAATCACTTTGCCTTGAAGATTTTTTTTTTGTTTTTTTTGACTAATAGCCTTGGGTTTTTATTTTATTCTCTTTGCCCTTCCCTGTACAAATTCAGTTCTGCCAGTTCCTCTTAGTATCAAGGGGATAAACATTATGTCAAATAAACTCCTCTCCCTTTTAAAATATAAGACATCTTTTCAAGGTGGTGATGGCAATGGGTATTGATACTCACAAGGTTATATGAAGACAGCACCTGGGCATTCATCACCAAATTTCTTTCAGACAAATTTCTGTATAAACTTTAAACAATAAGATAAACTCTTAAATATCTTTTTTAAATATATGAATTATAATGAATTGGGATTTTTTTAAATTTAAAATTAGTTTACTAGTTAATCTTTCCTTTTCTTTTTCTTTTTTTCCCCTTTATTTTTTCTTTTTTTCTTTTCTTCATTTTACCAGAGAGCTCTGGCTTACGGTGGTGTGGGGAACTGAAGGACTTGAGAGTCTCAGGCATGGGAGTCTTTTTTGCATAACCATTAATCTATCTACCCCACCCTGTTTTTCATTAATTTATTTGAAGTACTAGAAATATTTGTGTTCAATAATGAAGGTGATAACTCCATGTATTAATTTCTCTCTCTTCTATTAGTCATTCAGTCAAAACTCTTTGGTTTGCTACTCTTTGTTTTTTTAATATTTATTTATTCCCTTTTGTTGCCCTTGTTTTTTATTGTTGTAGCTATTATTGTTGCTGTTATTGATGTCATTGCTGGATAGGACAGAGAGAAATAGAGAGAGGAGGGGAAGACAGAGGGAGAGAGAAAGACTGACACCTGCAGACCTGCTTCACTGTCTGTGAAGCGACTTCCCTGCAGGTGGGGAGTCAAGGATACACGAACCAGTATCCTTATGTGGATCCTTGTGCTTCGCGCCATGTGCGCTTAACCTGCTGTGCTACGGCCCGGCTAGGGTTTGCTACTCTTAGAACTAGTTATCCTGCTATTTACTAATCTAAATTTTGCTAAATTATTTCCATTTACAATTACTCTGGTATTTCAGACTGGTAATATGTCTTTATGAATTTCCTTGGACTTGTTAATTTTTGTTGGGATTGGGAAGCTGTCAGTTCCGTAACACAAAGGCGCTCTTGATATATTGCAGAAGGGACTCCTTAGGGTGGGGCATGTGTGAAATATGGATGACAGTTGGGCATCTCAACAGCTGCTTGATGACAAATAGAAGAGAGTGCCTTTAAGTAGGTGGGCAGAAGGACACAGTGGAGCAAAACTCAAGCAGTGAGGCATAGCTGTGAAACCCTGGGACATGTCAGCAAGAACTGTTCCAACAGGAAAACAAGGCCTTATTTAGAAATTCAAAATAGCAGCTATCTTTACTGTCTCTGAAGACAAGTCTTCTTAAAATAAGACAGATTAGTTGCTTGGTTTGTAGTCAAGGACACTCTTCTGTTCACCAGTTGAGCAACCCTTGCTGGTTGTGTGTCAGTTTCCTTAATTTCATTGGTAAGTTAGAATTAAACAAACCTTATATCTCTGAATATTTTATTCAACTGCATGTTTACCAAAACATTTAACTTATGGTACAAAGTGTTTTTACGTTCAGTTTGTTAGTAAGTATGCATCTAATCCATAGGGAGGTGTAGAAAAATTGGGGAAGAACTTCTGGGCCCTTAATTTTATAGATAAACTGGTTCAAGTAACACAAAGGATAGTAAAAATGACTCAGATATTAAGAAACATAGCAGATTAGAAGTATACATAAAATATGAAATTTCATGTGTTGTCATGAAAAATACATGGATTGATATTTGAGATTTAAAACCTCAGAAATTTGTCTTCACTGTTATTTTCAAATTAACATTGATTTATTCATCCAAAGAAATTATTTATTAAACTTGGATGTGGCAGTTTGCTGAGCATTTTAGTGGGATAGCATACTAATTAATGTGAAATTTCAGAAATTGCTATTACTTTAAGTTTTAAAATGTCAGTATAGGAATTTGGGGCTAGCTTGAGTTTCGGTAAACACTTGGCAAATAGTGTGTGTGTTGGGGCTGGGTAGTGGCACACCTGATTGAGCTTGAAGATTACAGTGTGCAAGACCTGGGTTTGAGCCTCTGGTCCCCAGCTGCAGGGAAAAAGCTTTGCTAGTGGTGAAGTAATACTGCAGGTGTCTCTCTGTCTCTCTCCGTTTCTGTCACCCCTTCTCTCTAGATTTCTGGCTGTCTCTATCCAATAAATAGAGAAAATAATAAGTGGTCTGGGATGTGGCACAGTGAATAAAACACTGGACTCTCAAACATATGCCAATGTTATGTCTCGTTCTTTGTCTCTCTCCTCCTATCCTTCTCATTAATAAATAAATAAAATATTTTTAAAAGAAAATACCAGTAAAAAAAGAGTGTGTGGCATGCTATGCACAGGGCCAGGGAATCTAGCCCGCATGTAGGGATACTATGATACCCCGGGAAAGTCTGTGGATGGTGGAATTGTGCTGATATGTCTCTTCTTTTATTATTTATTTATTTATTTATTTATTTATTTATTTATTTATTATTTAAGAAAGGACTAATTAACAAAACCATAGGGTTGGAGGGGTACAATTCCACACAATTTCCACCACCAAATCTCCATTTTCCCCCCCCCCTCCTCTGATAGCTTTCCCATTCTCTATCCCTCTGGGAGCATGGACCCAGGCTCATTGTAGGTTCCAGAAGGTAGAAGGTCTGGCTTCTGTAATGGCTTCCCCGCTGAACATGGGTGTTGACTGGTCAGTCCATACTCCCAGTCTGCCTCTCTCTTTCCCTAGTAGGGTGTGTCTCTGGGGAAGCTGAGCTCCATGACACATTGGTGGGATCTTCAGTCTAGGGAAGCCTGGCCGGCATCCTGATGACATCTGGAACCTGGTGACTGAAAAGAGAGTTAACATACAAAGCCAAACAAATTGTTGAGCAATCATGGACCCAAATGTTGGAATAGTGGAGAGGAAGTGTTGGGGGGTACTCACTGCAAACTCTAGTGTACTTCTGCTTACAGGAATATATTTTACAGTAGTTTACGGATACGTGTGAACATATGCTCTCTCTCTCACAGAAACTGGTGTATATCTAGGTTTTGGGACTTTGTTAGAAATTGAACCACCTGAGATGAAATTAGAGTATACTATGAAAGGAAAGGTCTCACCCGAGTAATGAAGTTGAAGGGTTGTCATTCCACATGTGAAGTCTCTGGACACACTCTGAAGTGAAGCATGTTGAGGTGGCAATCGTTGTGTTGGTAAGGTTGTGATCAGCAGATGCAATATTATTCGATATGGATTGGGAGAGGCATACGGGAAAGTGGGCCCTATCCAAGGGTTCCAGGACTGGGGGAAGTAGAGACTCTATAGTGGAAATGTGAGGTTCCTGCTGTCTTAGGGTTCAAAAAGACAATCGATAGTTAATGTTATCATCAAATTATTTGGTAATTGGTTAACTTTGAAAAGTCCTTTTGTTAGGGTTTGCTGTACAGTACCCAGTATCTTGTATATAGCTGTGCTATTGGTTGCTTCTGATCTACTAGGTCTAGGCTTTTGAGAGAGTCTGCATATCAATTACACAGCCTATATATTGAAAAGATTCAGTTTGTGTTTTGAAAACCTTCGAGACATACAATTAATTTTCCCTCTCTCGTATTAATTAACTAGTGATTTATATGACTACATTTTACTAGGAGTGTACATAAACACCATTCCCACCACCAAAAGAGTGTGACCCACCCCTCCCACCCACTCCCACCCCCCACTGGCCCAGGAAGCTGCATGTCTACCCCTCACCACAGGGTTTTTACTTTGGTGCCCTACTTACAATTTGGTCAGGTCCTGCTTTTAGTTTCCCTTTCAGATCTTCTTCCTCAACTTCTGTTGATGAGTGGGATCATCCCATACTCATTTTTATCTTTCTGACTTAGCTCACTTAACATAATTCCTTCTAGCTCTGTCCAAGATGGGTCAAGAGAAGGTGGGTTCATTGTTCTTGATAGCTGCATAGTATTCCATTGTGTATAGATACCACAGCTTTCTCAGCCACTCATCTGTTGTTGGGCACCTGGGTTGCTTCCAGGTTTTAGCTATTATGAATTGTGCTGCTGTGAACATAGTAGTACACACCTCTTTTTGGTGGGTGTTATGGAGTCCTTGGGGTATAACCCCAGGAGAGGAATTACTGGATCATACGGAAGGTCCATGTCTAGCCTTCTGAGAGTTTTCCAGACTACTCTCCACAGAGGCTGTACCAATTTACACTCCCACCAGCAATGTAAAAGGGTTCCTCTGTCCCCACAACCTCTCCAGCATTTGTTGCTGCTGTCCTTTTTGATGTATGCCATTCTTACAGGAGTGAGGTGCTATCTTAGTGTTGTCTTAATTTGCATTTCTCTGACAATCAGTCACCTAGAGCAGTTTTTCATATGTTTGTTAGCCTTTTGGATCTCCTCTGTAGTGAATGTTTTGTTCATATCCTCTGCCCATTTTTGGATGGGGTCATTTTCTTTTTTTGGTGCTAAGTTTTCTGACCTCTTTATATATTTTGGTGATTAGTTTCTTGTCTGATGTACAGCATGTGAAGATCTTCTCCCATTCTGTGAGGGGACCAAGTGGGACTCATCCCAGGAATGCAAGGCTGGTTCAACATCCGTAAGTTAATCAATGTCATTCACCACATCAATAAAAGCAAAGCCAAAAGCCACATGATTATCTCAATAGATGCAGAGAAAGCCTTTGACAAAATCCAACACCCATTCATGCTCAAAACTCTACAAAAAATGGGAATAGATGGGAAATTCCTCAAGATAGTGGAGTCTATATATAGCAAACCTATAGCCAACATCATACTCAATGGACAGAAGCTGAAAGGATTCCCCCTCAGATCGGGGACTAGAAAGGGCTATCCACTGTCACCGTTACTCTTCAACATAGTATTGGAAGTTCTTGCCATAGCAATCAGGCAAGAGAAAGGAATCAAAGGAATACAGATTGGAAGGGATTAAGTCAAGCTCTCACTATATACCCTGCAGGCAGGGTGGGTCTTGAGGTAGAAAGAAGATGGATCAGGCCAAACAATGATTATATAAATAGGCCATACTATCAGCAATGCATCATGGAGCAGGGGGAGCTGGTTTAATGCCCAACAAAGAAGGACTGGGCTCATAAAACATTTGAGCAATGAGCAAAAGGAGCTAAGAGTTATAGTTTAATAAAGAATTGAAGAATTCTTACATTTTTATTCTTAAGGACAGATATTATCTCTCCAGGTACTTGCTCACACTGGAAATATAAGTTTAAATCAACAGGTCCGCAGGAACTATTGTGTAGAATATAAGCTGGTTAGAGATGTGGTATATTTCCTGTCTCCCCCACCCATTAGATTATTATTTAAAAAAAACAAAACACTGATACATGCATTTAGCAGAATGCAACATTTTAGTTATACTTTTTAAATTTAAAAAAAAATATTATTCCCTTTTGTTGCCCTTGTTTTTTATTTTTGTAGTTATTATTGTAGTCATCATTGTTAGATAGGACAGAGAGAAATGGAGAGAGGAGGGGGAGACAGAAAGGGCGAGAAAAAGATAGACACCTGCAGACCTGCTTCACTGCCTGTTAAGAGACTTCCCTGCAGGTGGGGAGCCAGACACTGGACCTTGCGTTTTGCGCCCCTGTGCTACCACCGGACTCCCTCAGTTACACTTTTTAAAACTCAGAGTATGACAGATAATTACCTGAAACACAAAAATCTTACATTTTAGACAGGTGTTCAGATTAAAATAATGAATAATTGGGCCAGAGTGAAAAGTCAGTGGCAATTTACATTCTAGAGTTTCCAGGTTCAGCCACTGCCACCATTTAATACCAGGCTGAGTGGAATTCTGCTTTCTTTTCTTTACTTTCTCTTTCTCTTTCTTTCTCTCCATCTCTCTCTTTCTCTCTCTCTCTTTCTTGTCCCTCTCTCTCCCTTTCTCTCTCTCTCCCCCACCCCATCCGTCTTTTGAAAATGGATAAATTTTAAAAGAAAAGAAAAGGTGAACTTATTTCCTTAATAAAATTAGCAAATAAAGTTGGTGTAATAATAAATAAATATACTACACTCATTTAGAACTGTTTTCCCTAATGTGCAACATTCTGTTTTAAATACATATGCACATTAATGTTAATTGTGACATAAGCTTCATGTGTCTGTCAAATCAGAGAAACATTTTGCTCCTTTGTAAGGTTGTTAATTATTTATGTATATATTACTTACATTTGTGGTAGCAAATTGTAATCAGTTAGAAAGATTGAATAGTGAATAATAATTAAAAAAAAATTGAATGGTATAGTGTCCCAACAAGCAAGGAGAATCAAATATATAAAATAGAGCACTGGAGAGTGGAGATAGCATAGTTATTATGCAAAAGACTTCCATGCTGGGGCCTTGTAGTGGCACATCTGGTTGAGCACACATGTTATAATATGCAAGGGCCTGGGTTCGGACCTGTGTTCAGACCAGGGTTCAAACCCCAGTCCCTACCTGCAAGGGGAAAGCTTTGCGAGTAGTGAAGCAGACCTTCAGGTGTCTCTCTGCTTCTGTCCCTTTCTATCACTCTTTCCCTCTTGATTTCTGTCTATGTCTATCTAATAAATAAAAAAAGATAATAAAAAATAATAATAAAAGAGAAAGACTTCTGTACTTCAGGCTTTGTTTCAAGTCTAGTCTTCAGCACCATTGTAAGCCAAAGCTGAGCAGGACTTTTTTTTTAAATTTCTGAACACTTATTTTGGTCTCTCTGTCTGTCTCTGTCTCTCTTTGTCTTTTTTCTCCCCTTTCTGTATCTCTCCTTCATTAAAAAAATAATAAAAACTCTGCAAAAAAAGATGAGATGGTGCTGTTGTGGACTAAATGGATGGAACTGGAGGTGATTATGCTTAGGAAAGAAGTAAAGAGATGAAAGACAATTAACTACTGGATAGGTTCAACCCCTATGTGGCATTTAGAGGACTGACACATATAAATTGCCCAAAACAAACAAAAACCACACACACAGAGACACATGAGAAAAATATAATAAAAACAGAAAAGAGAACATTGGAGTAATTACTTAAGATACTGATGTGCATGATACGGGCAGCCAGGTAAACAGTGTTGGATGTTTCTGTCATCCTGAGATGTAGATGAATCACTGATAAGAAGGAAAAGTACAAGCTAAGAGACTTGGGTAATAGTTCTTATTATAAAGATGGGTCTAAAGTCAAGGCAGGGGGGGGGAAAAGGTGTAAAAAGGCTTCAAATTAAACTTAGGGAGATGACAAAAAGGTCTACTATCACAAGAGAGCATGTAACAGTGGGGGTTTGACTTAATCCTGCTATCAAGTTCATGAGCTAGGTAGGATTGTTCCATGAAGAATGAAGCAACATTGCCTCTAGTGAGAGTTTAAAGTGTTTATTAAAAAAAAGAGGTGGTTAAGTATAAATGAATTTCCTGTCCTAAGCTTGTGTATTGTATTTGCCTGTTCTGTGCATCTTACTTTTTTTTTTTTTTGCTTTTCTCTGGATAAATGCAAAATTAAAACTATCGGTGGAATTTAAGTAGAAAGTTACTTTTTTTTTTCCTCCAGGGTTATTGCTGGACTTGGTGCCTGCACCATGAATCCACTGCTCCTGGAGGCCATTTTTCCCCCTTTTGTTGCCCTTGTTGTTGTAGCCTCGTTGTGGTTATTATTATTGCCATTGCTGATGTTGTTTGTTGTTGGACAGGACAGAAAGAAATGGAGAGAGGAGGGGAAAACAGAGAGGGGGAGAGAAACATACACCTGCAGACCTGCTTCACCACCTGTGAAGCGACTCCCCTGCAGGTGAGGAGCTGGGGACTCGAACCTGGATCCTTATGCCAGTCCATGCGCTTTCCGCCACATGTGCTTAACTGCACCACCACCCCACCCCCGAAAGTTACTTTTTATCAGTGTTCTTGACATGTTACTATTGCCATGTAAAAATATTATTCTGGGAGTATTAATATGGTTGAAGTGTAGATTCTGTAGCAGTCTTGTTTTAAAGTTTATTTCTGAGCAAATTTGGATGAAGTTCTTTGGAATCCCATGTTTGATAGATTGATACTTGGACTTAATGGCTCCAGAGATTTAATTAACATCTTGTCTCTTCTTTCCTTCTGATCACTGATGAAGCTATTAAAGGAGCCTAACGGGACCTAACATCAGTCCCAGTGATATACAAAGCCCCTCCAATCAACTCTATACATCCTTGTCACTGCTTCTTGATAACTTTTCAAGCATCTTTCAATCCATGTGTTAATATTGGCATGCAAAATGTCTATTTTTTCAACTATAATTTCTTGAGACACACTGTCAAAGTATGTCCAAAAAATTAAATTTACTGTCTATAAAATATTGCTTCCAAAGTAATTAATATAGTCAGATAAATATAAGTTTATATAATTAGATGTTTACAAATTATACTTTCTAAATTATGATATAAAACATTTTGCACAGTTATCAACAGCGTTTTGTATATAATACAGTGAAAGATGAATAGATAAGATAAATGACAGCAAAAATAATAAAGGAGTTTTAATTCTTAATTCTAACAGAGTAGTTGCAGTCAAGACAATAATTTCATATGACATTTATAGGCTATAGTCAGGAAATAATTTGAAGAATATTTTCTATATAATTCATATAATCTCATCTACAATATTTCTCTCTTTATCAATTATTTAAGTTTCCCAGAATCCTTTCTGATAACACCTCATTAGGAAAAGCTCAGTGATGCATGCAAATATTTTTGGTGACTATTAGAAGTTGGTTTGCAATTGCATTTCTGAGAAAAGTGACATTGGTAACACACAAGATTATGCCACTTGGATGTTATACGTTTGTGTAGGCAGGGTAAGTTTGTCATTAATTACCAATAGAAATGCACTGGTTTAAAAGAATTTATATAGTGCATCTACCTGCCACTACTCTCAGTTAACTTATGCAGTGATTGATAGGGTATTGTACCATCTAACAGGGTATTATTAGGGTGACAGTAAAGACAAAGAGGAAGAAACAAATTTTATACCCAGAGCCAAGAGACAAAGAAGACTCCACCCTGAAGTGAGGGTACATTAGGGTACATATAGCAATATGGGGAAGGGTAGAAAAAGGCAGGCAGTGGATGCAGGTGTCCGTCCATTGATAACAAGACCTTGTTTCTTTCTCTCAGAGCATTCTTGGGTGGTTGCCACATCTGTCAGTTCTGGTTCCTAAAGGATGTGAGGATAGGGGTTCATGAAGGCAGCTTTGAACCATTTGCTGACTGGGTCCATCTGTTTGTCTTTTTCCTTGAGGAGAGAAGTCCATTTCCTGACAGGACTGTGAGTGACAGAACATGCAAAATCTAGCTTAATAGGCTCCATTTGGGCCCATCAAGCTATCAGTGATTTTTTTTTCTTTTTTTAACAATGGCATACTGCAAAAACACAGTTTAGTTGTTTGACTATATACTTAAGCATTAGTGTACATTAAAATATATTATCTAGGGGCCAGGTGGTGGTGCACCTGGTTGAGTGCACATGTTACAATGCACAAGGACCCAGGTTCGAGCCCCTGGCCCCCACCTGCAGGGGGAAGGCTTCACAAGTGGTGAAGCAGTGCTGTAGGTGTCTCTCTGTGTCTGTCCATCTCTATCACCCCCTTCCCTCTTAATTTCTGACTTTTTCTATACAGCAAATAAATAAATATTTAAAAAAATATATTATCTGTTTTGTTTATTATTTTTACTTATTTATTTTTGCCTCCAGTGCTATCTCTGGGCACTGTGACTCTATGGCTCCTGGCGGCCATTTTCATCCCCCCCCCCATTTTACTCTATAAGAAGAAAGAAATTGAGGGGGGAGGAGAGCAAGAGAGGAAGAGAGAAAGACACCTGCAGACCTGATGCTTCACCGCTTTTGGTAAAGCATCCCTTCTGCAGGTGGGGAGGAGGTGCGAACCAGGGTCCTTGTAAGTAGTGCTATGTGCGCATAACTCGGTCCACCACCACCTGGCCCCCAGTGCCACCACCTGGCCCCTCTGTTTTTTTCAGTTGAACATTCCCATTGTTTTAAAATACACTATTGATCTTTCCCAAAATTCAACAGATTTAAGGCCAAGATCCTTGCCAAAATTAGAAAATGTATTATGAAATGACAGTATTTCCTACTAGTTATTCATAAATATAATATTTTCATTGTCAAAAAAGTAATTATACCATAAATTTACAACTTGTATCTCTGAAATTAATTTTCTAATATTTTTTCTGTTAATAAGCAATTTATAACCAAAAGATATTTTAAAATATCAATAATTATATCATGTTGGTTGATGAAATAAAATTTGCTGCTTTCAGGTGGGAAAGGATAGGAAAATACTTGAGAGAAGGATTTGGTAATGGAGACAGAAAAGTAAGTCTTTCATATTTTTATGACCAAAACTCCCCATGTGAGTAAGATCAAATAAAAGGTTTTTACCTTATGCTGTGTATGCTTCTGTATATTTCAAGATACCTTTTCACAGATTACAAGAGAGAACAATACTAATGAGGTGCATACTGATTGACTGGAATGTTCTCTCTTTGTTAACCTGGATAATCACTTTGAGTTTTGTCTCATCATCCAAACAGTCAGTCCCTAGCAGAGAAAATTGTCAATAATCAGAGAAAATCAAGGTAGAAAATTGATGCTTTTTGGACACTTGGAGCAACATAGGTCAGGATGCCCTTCAAAAGCATGCTAACAAGATGATTGTGGAAAGGTAGTGCCAATTTGATTGTGGAGTGTCATTTGATCACTGTTAAAACTTTGAAGAATCTCTAAAATTTGACAGTGTATTGTTTCAAGATAGTTATAGGACCAAGATTAACTTTGACAGTCTCTCTTTTTTTCTCCTTTTTCCAATTACTAAGGACCAACGTAGTAATCTTACATATTAACTGATATAGAAGTGAACTGGGGATATTTCTGTGATTGTCTTTAAATAAATACTAAGTAGCACTAGGATGCAATATTCTTCCACATAACTTTGTTGCATTCTCAGATGTAACTGGGCTAAACGTACAGTCTTGTGATAACAAAGAAAGTATAACTGGTTCAAATCCTTGTGCAAATGTGTAGCTTCAGGCACGTCACTCAACCACTATATACTCCTTACATGTAGATTAGAGGTAATAATATGCACTTCATACAGTTTTTTTTGAAGATTTATTTATGTAATGTATTTGAGAGAGAGAGAAAGCACAGAGCAGAGCACTGCTTCTGCATATGTGTGATGAAGGTCAGACCCAAGACCTCATGCAAGATAAGTTCTGTGCTTTACCTGTTGAGCCACCTCCTTAACTGGACCTTAGAGGTTTTTTTTGTTTTTTTTTAGTCCCCCCCCCTTTTGTTATCCCTGTTGCTTGTTGTTGTAGTTATTAATGTTGTTAGATAGGATAGAGAGAAATGGAGAGAGGAGGGGAAGGCAGAGGGGGGAGAGAAAGATAGATGCCTGCAGACCTGCTTCATCGCCTGTGAAGTGACTCCCCTGCAGGTGAGAAGCCAAGATCCAGCCAGGATCCTTAAACTGGTGCTTGTGCTTCGCGCCACGTGCACTTAACCTGCTGCTCTACCGCCCTACTTCCACCTTAAAGAATTTTTATCAGAACTCAGTAGATGAGAAATGATTAGCAATTCTAGCAACTACATTGTTAAGACCACATTTTTTGAGGGAGAGAGGGAGAGGGAGAGGGAGAGGAGAGGGAGAGGGAGAGGGAGAGGGAGAGGGAGAGGGAGAGGGAGAGGGAGAGGGAGAGGGAGAGGGAGAGGGAGAGGGAGAGGGAGAGGGAGAGGGAGAGGGAGAGGGAGAGGTACCAGATAGGGCATGAGTCTTACCTTGTGTATGACTCAGGTTCTAATTTCTGCACTACATCTGAGTGTCATAGCACTGGGGGAAATCTCTGGGATTGTGATAGTTCTTCTACTTCTATGTTTTTGTTTGTTTGTTTGTTTTTTACCTCCAGGGTTATCGCTGGGGCTTGGTGCCAGCACTATGAATCGACTGCTGCTAGCGGCCATTTTTTTCCAGTTTACTAGATAGGATAGAGAGAAATTGAGAGAGGAGGGGGAGATGGAGAGAGATATAGATGCCTGCAGACCTACTTTGCCACTTGTGAAGCTTTCCCTTTGTAGGTAGGGAGTGGAAACTGGGGACTTGAACGTGGATCCTTGCACTTATTATTACTATGTGTGTTTAACCAGCTGCACCACCGCCCAGCCTCCTGTATTTCTTTTTGAATACAAAATAAATAAATAAATAAATAAATAAATAAATAGTCAACCTTGGAACAGTGAAATCATACAAGGCTGCTTATCTTCAAGTAAAAGAATGGTTCTTTTTAATATTTTATGTATTTATTTTTTTATTATTGCTATCATATGAAAGAATGAGTATTTCATTTTGCTCTCTTTCTGTGTGTGTGTGTGTGAGAGAGAGAGAGAGAGAGGGAGAGAGAGGGAGAGAGAGAGAGAGAGGGAGATGAGAGTACCACAGTGACTTATATATGCAGTGCCAGGAGACAAACCAGGAACTGCAGGCCTTTTAGCCCTACACTCTACCAACTGAGCTATCTCTCTAGTCACTTAGGAATGAATAGCTTTTCTTGTTGATCACATCAGTTCTGCTACTCTGAATTCTAAGAAATTGGCAAGAATTTCAAACACAAAAGGACTTCTCTCCAATTATTAAAATCCTCAAACATATTACACCTACATAAGGAGTAATGGCACATGCAAAAATAAAATTAAATTTTAGGCTTACAAACGAATATTTCATTACTTGTACAGTACTAAAATTAATTAATTAATTATTTCCACCTGAGTTACCACTGAGGCTTGGTGTCTACACAAAAAATCCACAGCTCCAGGAGGTTATTTTCTCCCTCTCCTCTCCCCTTCCCTCCCCCTCCCATTTCTTTTATACAGAAAGAAATTGAGAGTAAAGGGGGAGATAGAGAGCAAGTGAGAAAGATATTTGTAACACTCCTTTACTGGTTCCCCTCAGCAGGAGGGGACTAGAAACCAGGTCTTTGAGAAAGATAACATGCTATGGTCTTGGAGCATGGTAACTAACATGTGCTCTACTGGATAAAACTATTCTCTAGCAGCTTTGGATAATAATTTTAAATTTAGAATGAAGAGACAAGTCCTTTGTTTTTCTCATGTAGATTTTCCTTTACCTATGAGTTATTTCTCTAATGTTAATAAATGCAGTTCTCTTTTTACTTGTTTTTGTAACACCTTATGGCTTGACTGTATAAACAAAATTATAAATTGTATCTAAAATGTGATATGTAGTTGAAACCCATTTCTGACATGTGTTATAAGTGTTAGGGAAGTGAGAGTCATGTGATTTACTAAGATGACATAGTATTTCTTCTCTGGTGCAACACTTAAAGTGTCCTTCAGCTGCTGAGAAAGTAAGTAGACACCTCTCAGTTCAGTGATCAACAAGCTTACAATAGTACCACTGCCTGAATAACACTGAACATATCTGTATCATTTTGGTGTTATACTGCTTCTCCATATATTTCACTGATTAAAGTGTTCTTGAATTGGATTGTGTCTGATTCAACAAGTTGCCCCACACAGAAAAAACTAATTGCATTCTGTATAATGGCATTGTACTAAATGAAAGAACTTAGGCAAAATTCTTGAGAGTAAAAGAAAGTACCACCATAGCATTATGGATAATATCTTCATCCATATAATGGTGCTCATATCTGCAATAAAATTTTAGTCAATAATGCCATGCAAATATTTCTGATTCCTATATGTCTAAGATTAATTTCTCCAGTTAATTTATAAATGCTCAATTACTTTAGAACTGCCCCGGCAGCTACAGACAGACTATGACCCACATAGTCAACGACTGCCACCTCTCCAGATTCAAAGGAGGTCTCTAAACTTTACATCAGGCTCAACCTGATGCTGTTGACTGGCTACGGAAGAAGGACAAACGCTAGAAGAAGTATTACAAGCAAACTTTCATTGATGTTTCAGAACTAAGTATAGAGTTTATTTTATTTATTTTATTTTATATTTAATATTTACTTATTCCCTTTTGTTGCCCTTGTTTTATTGTTATAGTTATTATTGTTATTAATGTCGTTGTTGTTTGATAGGACAGAGAGAAATGGAGAGAGGAGGGGAAGACAGAGAGGAGGAGAGAAAGATAGACACCTGCAGACCTGCTTCACCGCCTGTGAAGCGACTTCCCTGCAGGTGGGGATTCGGGGGCTCGAACTGGGATCCTTAAGCCACTCCTTGTGCTTCACACCACGTGCACTTAACCCACTGCACTACTGTCTGACTCCATATTTTATTTTATTTTGTTGGTCACATAGACATTCATAAGCATTAACTTTGTGTAAAACATCAGAAGTAACTATAATTATCAACACCTTTCTATTTAGGTGTCCCATAGCAATAGATATTTTAAAATATCCATTATTCAATACTGTGGAGATCAGAATTCAACCTCAACCAATGTAAAAACAAACAATCAAAGAAACAAAAAACAGAGAGGCAGAAATGGCTAAAAGGTAAACAGTGTATATAATTAGACTGGTAAAGTAGCTCACTTAGAAGGTGCTACTTTGTCATTCACATGACCCAACTTTTGAGTCTTACCCTCCCCTCAGTGAAGGAATATTTGGTGCAGTGTTTACTTCCCCTTTCTATGCCTCTCTATCACTCGATTTCTTTCTTTCTTTTTTTTTAAACAACTATATTTATTCATTTATTTATATTAGAGTCAGAGAGAAATCAAGAGGGTAGGAGGCAATAGAGAGAGTAAGAGACAGAGAGACACCTGCAGCCCTCCTTCACCACACTTGTGAAGCTGTCCCCTGCAGGTGGGGACCAGGGGCTTGAACCCAGGTCCTTATGCACTGTAATGTGTGCACTCAACCAGGCGTGCCACTGCTTGGCCCCTGCCACTCTATTTCTAATTGAAAAAGTCAGCTCTGAGTGGTGGATGACCAAAAATAAATAAATAAATACTAAAAGCAAACACAAAATATAACAGTTCTTACAAATAACCAAGGAGAATTCTTAATAAAGCACTAATGTTTAATACACAGAAGCACATAGAATCCAGATGAAACTGTGTTTTCTGTTTTGTTTCTTGAGAGACAATTTATTTATTTTTATTATCTGCAAATTCTTTTTCATTTTTAATACTTACTTATTTTCTTTATTAGGGCCTTAATGGTTTATTGTCAACAGTAAAATATAGTAGTATCTACATATGCACCATGTCTCAGTTTTCCACCTAACAGTTCAACCCTCTCTCAGCCAGTTCTAGCCACGTTGAGAGAGCAAATACCTTAAAACATTTTATCACATTGTTGGAAAATTCAGTTTTCTTTCTTTCTTTTTTTCTTTTTCTGTTATTTACATTTCTCTAGAAAATGCATAATGACTTTTCCTACAATAAGTAGCAAAGTGGTAGCTTAAAAAAAGAGAGAGAGGAAAAGTATCAGAATATGTAACAATAAATAGACTTGGTACATATTTGTTGTGTTCCTACTTATGGACAGCTTACGGACAGAGATGCAAAGATGAATAAATACATTTTTGTTCTTAGAGTAATTATGAATCACTCAATTTTGCTCATAATTTTTTGTAAGAAAACAAAATTGACACAGAGAAAAGTTACATTTTGTTATTTTCACAATTTTCTTTGGCGACTGCAGCCACAAGATTGAGTTTAGGTGGCATTATATATTTATACCTACTGCTGTGTGTGTCTAGGTAATGTCAGAGCAATGAAAACATGTAGCTTGACTTCATAGTAGAGAGGTTTTATCTCTTATATTTATGTTACATATGCATTTTCCATGTAATGGTACATTTACCATAATTTTTAGTTTATCATTCCTATCAGTGAGCTTGTCTTATTTATTCATTGTATCAGATCACTCATTGTATATATTGCTTTAGTCAAGTTCCCTGTTTTCCTTTAATGATATGTATGTAACAGGGACATTGATGTTGGAATCTAAAGAAGACACAAGGATGAATAAAATAGAATTCCTTTCTAGAAAGTAATATTATTATAGATGAAAAGACAACATTTTGCAAAACTGGTCAATAAATTCTATATAATAGAAATAAGAAGAATACTACTTGTGAGCTGGGCAGTGACACACCTAGTTGAGTGCACATATAAGAAGGAAGGACCTCCCCACCTGCAGGGAAGTCACTTCACAGGTGGTGAAGCAGGTCTGCTGGTGTCTATCTTTCTCTCCTCCTCTCTGTCTTCCCCTCCTCTCTCCATTTCTCTCTGTCCTGTCCAACAATGATGACAACAACAATAATAACTACAACAATAAAACTACAAAGGCAACAAAAGAGAATAAATAAAATTAAATTAAAAAAAAAAAAGAAGGAAGGACCATGGTTCAAACTTCCCCACCTGCAGTGGGGGAAGCTTCACAAGTAGTAAGACAGTGTTGCAATGGTTTGTTTTACTCTCTTCCTCTCTACCTCTCCTCCTCTGCCAATTTCTCTCTGTCTCTATCCAATAAGTAAATAAATAAATAAATTATTTTTAATAAAAAAACACTGTTTGTAAGAGGCCAAATACAAATTGTGCAAATATCAAAGGCAATAGGAAAATTAAGCAGGGTAGAGAAAGAACCAGATGGAGAACAATTAGGAAAATAATATTTCAGAGCATGGAGTATAGATTTTTAGAATCAGTGGTCAGAGCTTACAAATAACTGAGATGCTTTACAAAAGAATAAATATTTATAAATTTTAAAAGTTTACAAGATATTGAAGAACATAACATTAAGTAGATAATCCAAGAAGTTAGTAAAAATATTAGCCAGGGGAGGGGGGGCAGCAGGCGGTAGCGCAGCAGTTTAAGCACATGTGGCACAAAGCACAAGGACCTGCACAAGGACTGGCAAGGATCCCAGTTAGAGCCCCTGGCTCCCCACCTGCAGGGGGTCACTTCACAGTGGTGAAGCAGGTCTCCAGGTGTCTATCTTTCTCTTCTCCTATCTTCCCCATCTCTCTCCATCTCCATTTTCTCTCTGACATATCCAACAACAGCGACAGCTATGATAACAATAACAACTACAACCGCAACAACAAGGGCAACAAAAATGGGAAAAATGGCCTCCAGGTGCAGTAGATTCATTGTGCAAGCACCGAGCCCCAGCAATAACACTGGAGACAAAAGAAAAAAAAAATAGCCAAGGGTTGTGGTCCAGGAGGCAGTGCAGTGGATAAAGCATTGGATTCTCAACCATGAGGTCCTAAGTTCAATTCCTGGCAGCACATGTACCAGAGTGATGTCTGGTTCTTTCTCTCCTCCTATCTTTCTCATGAATAAATAAATACATTCTTTAAAAAAAATTAGCCAAGGGTACCAAACATTTCATCTCTTGCCCAATCTGCCCTTACATGGAGCCCTTGTTCTCTGGGGACTCACCTCCATGAATCTGGGAAAGCTCTGGTTAGGTCCATTTTATGGCCCTAGTCTAAGACTTCCCTAGGGGCATTCATGTAGAGTGACCAGAAGTACTCAGTTGATAGCCCCCTTATGAGCTTCCTTCCACCCTACATGTTTCAAATAAATATTATATTCAATCTGTGCATTATCAGCATGTTATTTTGGTTAAGACAAGTAACAAAAGGTTTAGAAGAGTGAAAATTACCCCAAATTTTTAAAAAATCTCTTTGGGAAAAGGACCCTATCACTTTCCTATCCAATTATGGAAAACTTATTTACATGACAAATGTTTAACTCTTATGTTTTTGATGGTTTCCGTTTTTTTTTTTTTTTTTCCTTTTTGACTACACAGAAGTTCTCACTGCTTTTATACAGTTCTTAATGCCTCTTGTCAATACATGTAGTCTCTTCCTTGGAAATAGATACAAATACTGAGGATCAGAATTCAGATTGAGGGTCTGCCCTTCAAAAAAAGAGATTTTACATATATTAGTCCTTAAGATAATAAAATTGGTAGTGAATATCTGTATAAATCTTACTATATATCTGAGGAACCCCACAAATTATAGCTTCATAGCTTATTGGGGTTAAAAGAAAATCAACAACTTTCCTCAATGGTCACTTCATTTAAGAAAACGTAATTACCTGTCATTTTGTGTTTTCCTGGTGTGAAAATATAATATGATTCTCTATCACTTTTGTCCACTGAATTTAGTTTTCCCTTCTGAAAAAAAATTCAAATAGATATAATTCTCCTTACACACTATTTATTACCAAATATTTATTACAAAATATTTGGAGATTTCAGTAAAGAAGTTTTTACTTTAAGCTAAATATGCTATAGTCTTATACATTTTTATAAATATGGCTTTGCAGATCAGAAAAAAGGAGCTTGCCCTTTTGCCCTGCATGCTGTTGAGTTTGTTCACTATGAACTAAAGCTGCACAATTCTCACATTAGACCCTTATTCCCTTTTGAACAATTTGTAGCACTGGCTCACACTGATTCCATGTTAACCTCATACAACATTTACCCAAATTACAATCAATTGTGGTCTCTTCCAATCTTAACATATATTTAATTATTGATACAAGCACATATGTGCAATTTAAATTGAAGACTCTATCTGGCTATGCATCAGCTATCCAAAAACTTTGCCATCCCTCTGAGGCTATGGCATCTTGGTAATAGGCTACGTGTGATTTTTGTGGCTTCATCTGATCTGTGGTTAAAAGCATTCTACAGTACAATACCTATAAGATATACCCTTTGAGGCTAGTTTCCAGACTGAGAATAATTCATGAGTCATCTTTTTGGCTAGCCATCTATGAGTCTCCCCATGGGTACTATTATTGAAAGTCATGTGGGAAAATTAGGGATTCTGCCAAATGCCACCTCTCCAAATGACTGTGTATGAAACCTAATTACTGGGCCTTTTTGGCTTAGGAGGTAGGTTGCATTTCTCTCCGTTTTGCTTCATTTGTAGTATCTTCTTATTTATTTAGTTTTTATTCAATGGGATATAAATCATGCAAGAAGGTGAGCTCATTATGCAAGTGAGGTTGTTAAGCAGAGTTACAAGATGTATCACTCTTCAAAATATTTAACAAGAGATTTGAGACTACTTAAAATCAAAAACATATACTAAAAGTCACTAAAATAAAGTGTCAAACTCATACTTGTAAAGGGTGTTAGTTGAACTTTTGAATTATGGTTAACAAAGACATAGTTTGTTGCTACTTACTGTTTGATCTAAGTATTTGATAGTTTGGCATTTTTCTAGTCTTAAACTCTATATATGATAGTATGGTTATAGGATTCATATAATCTTGGTATTTCACCTTAAAATCTAAGCTTATCAAGGAAGGGCTGGGACTAAATCTTAATCATTATGCTATCTTTTATCCTTCCTATCATAGAACCTACTACTGAATGTAAATTTGCTCAGTAGACATATCATTAATGTTTATGAACTCTTGGGGTTGCTAACTGCAGGTTGTACCACCCCTACCTCTAGATCAGAAAGCTAAATTAATATTCCTGTTGGATGGACTATACTCATATTATTATCTGCATTTTGGAGGCTCTGTCTAAAATAATTTTGGTTTTGGCACAGTAGATACTAAATTGACAATGTTTAGCCAGGAGGCTTAGTATCTTATTAAGGCAGCTCTTGGAACCTAATGAGAAATCTATGTCATCAGCACAGAAGTAGGTGCTTGTGTCAGAAAGGTATTCACTCAGATCATTTGAAAGCTGTATCAAATTATTTTGAAATAAATTAAAAAGAAATACTACTGGGATAGGACAGTAGAGAAATCTCTTTCTTGGCTTTAGATTGGAATTTGATGTTGAGAGTTTGTTCCTACCTGCTCTGATTCTCACAGTGGTATTATGGCTCAGACTTTGAAGGAATCTTCATAGCTTGAGATCACATAGGTTGGCCCATAGTGATGCCTGTCTATAGAATCAAAGACAAACTGTAGATCAATACTGCTGACAAAGACTTACATTGTTCTCAAATATTTTCCAGTGAGGTGAAAATTTTTCTGCAAAGTGAAAAGTAGGGTAGGTGTTTAGCAATGATCAACAATTGAACAGCTTTTCTTAGACTTGCATTTCTCTTATAAAGGATTTTTTGTAGAGGGATTCAGTTCTATATCATTCCAAAGCATACTCCACTCCAGGGGAGCCCTTAGTTAACCCTTTCTAAGTTAAAGGTTATGTGAACATATTTGCATTTTCTAACAGTCCTTTTAAGAAAGCTAGCATCTCCGGGATGAGTGGTGGCACACCTGGTTGAGCACATGTATTACAATGAGCAAGGACCCGGGTTAGAGCCTCCGGTCCCCATCTGCAGGGGAAAGCTTTACAAGTGGTGAAGCAGGGCTGTAGGTGTCTCTCTGTCTCTCTTCCTCTCTACCATCCCTTCCCTCTTAATTTTTATCTCTATCCAATAAATAAAGGTAAAAAAGCATAAAATCTAAAAATTAAAAAAAGCCAGCATCTCTCAGGTCTACTTACTTACATTCATTTCTCTAAATCCTGAACCTAGTATAGTGACTTATTATTTGCAATTAACAATGCACTTTGTAAATTATGATTCCTTGAATTATTAATGGCAAAACATACAACTAAAACCAGCATAAAATGAAGAACATATTGAGTTTCTTATCTTAAAAAAGTACTGAGGCATGGGGTCCAGGTAGTGGCACACCTGGTTGAGCTCACATATTACAATGCTCAAGGACCTGGATTCAAGCTGCCAGTCCCCTGCAGGGGAAAAGCTTCACAAGTGGTGAAGCAAGGCTGCAGGTGTCACTCTGTCTCCCTCTCTATCACCATCCCCCCTTTCAATTTCTCGCTGTCTGTATTCTATAAGTAAATAAAGATAATTAAATAACAAATTAAAATAAAGTACTGAGGTATGAATAGTGCCAATCCAGATCTGATTGAATGGCTCAAATGATAACTATTAATTATTTTTCAACCCTGGTTTTTCTTGTGTTAGTTTCTCTGCATGCAGCTTTTGGCACTGTTCTCTAAAGTATGCAACTCTCCATAAATCCATAAGTGGTTGCTTCTTTAGAACACATAGAATAATGAATCTTCTGTATTTATTATTGCAAATAGAATTTCTCAAATGAGCAACTATACATTGTCATTTTTCAAACCATTGTTAGACCTATGACTTTAATACCAACAACCATCGAATGATGCAGGTAGAGCTATTATCATTGTTTTCATTTCATGTAGTCGGGAAGGTGAGTTAGCTTCTTGTTTGAGGTCACAGTTAATAAAGATATAAACAGGAATTAAATAAATATCCTCAGCCTAGGTTTCACATCCTTATCTCTTGACCATAGCTATCTGATTGTTCAGAAAGTAAAGTGACATTATTATACTGACAGGAGTCCAGTTTGTGATTGGGATTGACTGTACTGTTCTTGTCTCTATGGGCAATGCACTTGACTTCTCCTTTGATGGTGGCACCTCCTGTTGTACACTTTAAAAGGAAAGAATAAAAAAGTGGATGAAAATAAATAAAACAAAGATACATTGACAGTTTGTACTTTAAAAGGAAATGAGATGAAACAGTAAAAGTAAACAGGGTGAAAACACAAAATTCAACTGAACAGACAGAATATACTCAAAGGTCTATGATAAGTCTTTTGTCTGAATTTAAAACAGCTTAAAAAAAAGGCAAGAAGTGTGTGAAATTCTAGAGAAAGATTGAGGGCTGTTGTAGCAATCAAATTATAGAATGTTACTGAGGGCTATAGGTGGAAATTTCTGATCAGATATGACCAACAATATATGAGGCAAGTGAAAACATGCACCAAAACAAAGCAAAGCAAACAACAATGATGAAAACAGAAACAAAGAGGGTCAGGCAGTGGCGCAGTGGGTTAAGCGCATGTGGCGCAAAGCGCAAGGACTGGCATAAGGATCCCAGTTCCAGCCCCCAGCTCCCCACCTGCAGGGGAGTCGCTTCACAGGCAGTGAAGCAGGTCTGCAGGTGTCTATCTTTCTCTCCCCCTCTCTGTCTTCTCCTCCTCTCTTCATTTCTCTCTGTCCTATCCAACAACTAACAACATCAACAATGGTAATAATAATAACCACAATGAGGCTACAACAACAAGAGCAACAAAAGGGGGAAAAAATGGCTTCCAGGAGTGGTGGATTCATGTTGCAGGCACTGAGCCCAGCAATAACCCTGGAAGAAAAAAGAAAACGGAAACAATATGAAACAGAAAAATAGAAAGAAAACCAGAAATAATCAAAGGCACAAAAAAGAAAAAGACTTGTAAAGCAGAAATAAAGGAAGAAATCAAAATGTTTTAACAGCTCAATGAAAATGAAGACACAAGCTATCAAAATATTTGGGACACAGCTAAAGCAGTACTGAGAGGGAAGTTCATAGCCATACAAGCACACATTAGGAAACAAAAAAAAGCACAAACAAACAGCCTGATTGCACATCTTAAAGACATACAAGAACAAGAAAAAAGGAACCCTAAAGCAACCAGAAGGACATAAATCACTAAAGTTAGGGCAGAAATAAATAATATTGAAAATAAGAAAACGATACAAAAGATCAAGTAAATGTGAACAAAATGGACATTTAGCCAGACTCACAAAACAAAAAAGGGAGAAGACCCAAATAAATCATATCATAAATGAAAGAGTAGATGTCACAACAGACACTGCAGAAATTCAACATATCATGTGAGACTTCTATGAACAACTCTATGCCACCAAGCTAGAGAACCTGGAAGAAATGGACAATTTCCTAGATACCTACCAACTTCCAAAATTAGTAAAGAGGAAGTAGATAACATGAATAGGCCCACCACAGCTAATGAAATTGAAACAGTTATGAAAAATCTCCCCAAAAATAAAAGTGCTGGACCAGAGGGTTTTACAAATGAATTCTACAAAACCTTCAAAGAAGAACTAATACCTCTATTTTTAAAAGTATTCCAGAACATTGAAGATACTGGAATATTCCCTTCCAGCTTCTATGAAGCCACCATCACTTTGATACCAAAAGCATACAGGGACACACAAAAGAAACTACAGACCAATATCTCTGATGAACATAGATGCTAAAATATTGAACAAAAGTCTAGCCAACCAGATACAGCAGTATATTAAAAAGATTGTTTAGCGTGACCAAGTGGGGTTTAACCGAGGAATGCAAGGTAGGTTTAATACAAGTAAGTCAATCGACATGATCCACCACATCAACAGAAGCAAGACCAAAAACTACATGGTCATATCAATGACCATGCAGAGATGCAGAGAAAGCCATTGACAAAATACAACATCCCTTTATGATAAAAACACTACAAAAAATGGGAATAGATGGAAAATTCCTCAAGATAGTGGAGTCTATATATAGCAAACCCACAGCCAACATCATACTCAATGGCGAAAAACTGGAAGCATTTCCCCTCAGATCAGGTACTAGACAGGGCTGCCCACTATCACCATTACTTTTCAACATGGTGTTGGAAGTTCTTGCCATAGCAATCAGGCAGGAACAAGGAATTAAAGGCATATAGATTGGAAGAGAAGAATTCAAACTCTCCCTATTTGCAGATGATATGATAGTATACATAGAAAAACCTAAGGAATCCAGCAAGAAGTTTTGGGAAATCATCAGGCAATTCAGTAAGGTGTCAGGCCACAAAATTCAAAAGTCAGTGGCATTCCTCTATGCAAACACTAAGTTAGAAGAAGTTGAAATCCAGAAATCAATTTTTTTACTATAGCAACAAAAACAACAAAATATCTAGGAATAAACCTAACCAAAGAAGTGAAAGACTAGTATACTGAAAATTATGAGCCACTACTCAACTAAAAAAGACACAAAGAAGTAGAAGGATATTCCATGTTCATGGGTTAGAAGAATTAACAATCAAAATGAGTATACTACCCAGAGCCATATATAAATTTAATGCTATCTCTATCAAGATCCCAACCACATTTTTTAGGAGAATAGAATAAATGCTACAAATATTTATGTGGAACTAGAAAAGACCTAGAATTGCCAAAATAATCTTGAGAAGGAAGAACAGAACTGGAGGCATCACACTCCCAGATCTCAAATTGTATTATAGGGCCATTGTCATCAAAACTGCTTGGTACTGGTACATGAATAGACACACAGTGACTAGTGGAATAGAATTGAGAGCCCAGAAGTAAGCCCCCACAGTTATGCACATCTAATCTTTGACACAGGTGCCCAGACTGTTAAATGGGGAATTCAGAGTCTCTTCAATAAATGGTGTTGGAAACAATGGGTTGAAACATGCAGAAGAATGAAACTGAACTACTATATTGCATCAAATACAAAAGCAAATTCCAAGTGGATCGAAGATTTGGATGTTAGACCAGCAACTACCAGATACTTAGAAGAAAATATTGGCAGAACTCTTCTGCATAAACTTTAAAGACATTTTCAATGAAACTAACCTAATTATAAAGAAGACTAAAGGCAAGCATAAACATATGGGACTACATCAAATTAAAAATCTTCTGCACAGTGAAACAAATCGCTGCTCTAACCAAGAGACCCCTCACAGAATGGGAGAAGATCTTTATATGACATACATCAGGCAAGAGGCTAATAACCAAAATAAAAAAAGAGCGTGCCAAACTTAACAACAAGAAAACAAATAACCCCATCCAAAAATGGGAAGAAGACATGGACAGAATATTCATCACAGAAGAGATCCAAAAGGCCAAGAAACACAAGAAAAAGTGCTCCAAGTCTTTGATTGTCAGAGAAATACAAATAAAGACAATGATGAGATATCACTTCACTCCTTTGAGAATGTCATACATCAGAGAAGGTAACAGCAAGAAATGCTGGAGAGGTTGTGCAGTCAAAAGAACCCTCCTACACTGTTGGTGGGAATGTAAATTGGTTCAACCTCTGTGGAGAGCAGTCTGGAAAAATCTCAGAAGGCTAGAAGTGGACCTACCCTATGATCCTGCAATTCCTCTCCTGGGGGTATAGCCTAAGGAACCTGACACACCTATCCAAAAAGATACACATATCTTCTTAGCAGCACAACTTGTAATAGCCAAAACCTGGAAGCAACCTAGGTGTCCAACAACAGATGAGTGGCTGAGCACGTTGTGGTATATATACACAATGGAATACTACTAAGCTATTAAAAATGGTGACATCACCGTTTTCAGCCAACCTTGGATGGACCTTGAAAAATTCATGTTAAGTGAAATAAGTCAGAAACAGAAGGATAAATATGGGATAATCTCACTCTCAGGCAGAAGTTGAAATACAAGATCAGAAGAAAAAATACAAGTAGAACCTGAACTGGAATTGGCATGTTGCACCAAAGTGTAAGACTCTGGGGTGGGCAGGGAAGAGAATACAGGTCCAAAAAGGATGACAGATGACCTAGTGGGAGTTGTATTGTTTTATGGAAAACTGGAAAATGTTATGTATGTAGAAACTATTGTATTTACTGTTGAATGTAAAACATTAATTCCCCAATACAGAAATTAAAAAGAAGAAGAAACAGACTTCTACAATTTAGACACTACATCTGAGGTGAAATGAAGAATTAATAATTAAAGAAAAATTATAAACTTGAATGTTCTTACAATCAGAATTGATTAATCTAAATACTAGGCATAAAGTAATAACAACTAAAACCTTTTTTTTTTTAACCAAACCACTTTATTGAGGAAAAGTGGATTTTGTAAGACTTTTGTCATAACATTTACTCAGGGTCGGTGTCAGTACAACTCATCTACCAGAAAATTGCAATAACCCTTCACCAGAAAGCACTGGGTCCCCATTCTCCTTATAGTATCCTCTTATCTGAAATAAAACACCATTAATTAGTTTTTTAACCCTGTATTTTATACTTTTTACATATTATCTTTATTTTTTTATGTTATAACTAAGAGTAAGATCATTCAATATCTATCCTCTCCTGGCTTTTTCACTTAATGTGATTTCATCCATCTTGTAGTAAAAGAACAGTCTCTTCTTTTAGCTAGACTATTGTGTATGTGTATGTATGTATATATGTGTATGTATATCACAACTTTCTTACCCACTTATTTGCCCTTGGACACTTGGGCTGCTTTCTACAGGCTGTCTGGAAATGAAGTTCTTTTAGTAGTATATGAATTAACTAATTATTGTCTCTAGTCCTAACTAAAAAACAGTAACAATTGAAACTGTTTAAAAATTCAAACTCTGAAATAAAATCAGTTAGCTGCCTCTGACCCAGAAATGTGGAAGATAGCATAATAGTTGTGCAAAAAAAAACTTTCATGCCCAAGACTGCAAGGCCCCAGGTTCAGTCACCATCACCACTGCAAGTCAGAGAAGCATTACATTGGTTTGCCTGCCTAATCAAATGCGAAGGTAAATGCAATGTTTTGCCACTGTCAAGCATATTGACATATCTTAGCAACATGCTAATGCTTCTGTGAACTTCTGTGCTCAATATTTCTTACAGTGATAAATTAACAGACAGATTTTGAGTGTATATTTTATATATAGTTTTCTTTTTAAAATTCTTTATAAGTATTAACTAATTTTGCCCTCTGCAAAAAAATGAAGCTCAGTCTTATTACTGCAAGGGAAGAAAATCTGTCAGAAATCTGTCCTGGGAGCTGCTGCACAGCCTGCCATGATTTCTGCAAACTCAGCATTTTGACAAACTGCCAGTAGACAATGATGGAGAGCTAATAGAATTTGGCAAGAAATGGCAAGAGAACCCTAGATTTGGCAGAATGGAGACTGTGGGGAATAGAGGCTGTGGGCTTTAAGTATCATGCAAATAGTCTTCATTTGATATTTTTTTATCAGTCTTAGTATAGTAAATGTGTGATGGTAAATGTGCATAAATCAAGAAAACAGGTAAGAGTTAACTTAAATACTGTTGAAAACAGTTAGAATTCCGTTACAAGAGACAGGCTGGGAGTATGGATCAGCCTGTCAATGCCCATGTTCAGCAGGGAAGCAATTACAGAAGCCAGACCTTCTACACCCCATAATGATCCTGGGTCCATACTCCCAGAGGGATAGAGAATAGGGAAGCTATCAAGGGAGAGGATGGGATATGGAGTTCTGGTGGTGGGAATAGTGTGGAATCATATCCCTCTTATCCTATGGTCTTATGGGTGTTTCCATTTTATAAATAACAGAAAAAATAGTTGGGATAAAAAAGTAAAATATATTTAATGAAAAACTAAACAGAACATAGTACCATATTAAAAAAAAAAATCCATTACAAGGCCTTTTTAAAGTTAGGAGAAAAACTCTTAACTTGACTAGCTGTCTTTTCTAATTGATTACTTGTGTGCTCGGGCCTCATGAATGCATGATTTCACCACTCTGGTACATGTGCTGCCAGGGATCCAACTCAGGACCTCATAATCCAGAGTTCAGCACTAACCTGTATGAACTCCTAGGCCACTGTACCTGTCACTATTTAACTTGCATTATCCCTTCACAACTTTCCATAATATGTTGACTTCGATAATATATTTACTTTTATGTAAACAGAAGTGGGGTCAAAGAAAATTATTTAAACATCTGTATAGTACCTGCCTGCTTTGTATCTTACATCCTTTCCTTTCTAGCTTGATCACATTATTTTCTTCTTTTGCACTTATTCTACAAATTACCCATAGAATAATGCCCTGATGACCTCTTACCTAATCTATTTCTGAAGTTGCTACCTACAATGAGACCTGTTTCCTAGTCAGAAGTCACTAAATTATCTTTTTATAAAAACATATATTTTTGTGTTAGATTTTGGCTTCTTATTTTCCAGTTGTGTGCTTCCAGCAAGGCTGACTCCATTTGCTAACTTGAATGTGTGCATCTTAATTGATGAAAGTCAGTTAGAGCCCAGAAATCCCCTGGTGCTAACCTTCTGGAGATGAACCTATAGCCTTAGATAGCCAAGCTGTACTTAAGAAAATGGCATTTAGAGAATTAAATAAAATGAAGGACTTGTGAGCTAAAAAATATATTTCCCTAGTTGTGACTAGCAGCTGTTTTAGGAGTATGAAGGAAAAAAGCGTACCAGCTTCTAATCATGGAAGAAGAGAAAGGGAAATGCCTAGGTGTTACTACCAATGTCTGAAATCAATTACTACTAATATAATATGTGTTACTAATATGGATTAATATGATTCTAATATATTCATATTATCCTATAGCTGAATAAATCTATATAATAGTTATGAATGAAATAGTTTTATTTTCTTATTAATTGTGGCAGTTTGAATTATTATTTTTTACTGCTTGAGCAGTATACTATTTCTAACTGCTCCACTGTGCAAGTCTGTGTCTCTTCAGCCCCAATGACTGGACACTAGCCAACTGCTAATATATTAATTTTAATGTATGCATGATTCTCCCCTACTTATTTAAATAAGAAATATCTGACCTTAAAAATTTTGCCCTAGGGAGTCCGGCCGTAGCGCAGTGGGTTAACCACTCATGGCACAAAGCTCTAGTACCAGCATAAGAGTCCTGGTTCGAGCCCTGGGCTCTCCAGCTGCAGGGGAGTCGCTTCACAGGCAGTGAAGCAGGTCTGCAGGTGTCTTTCTCTCCCCCTCTCCATCTTCCCCTCCTCTCTCCATTTCTCTCTGTCCTATCCAACAACAATAACTACAATAACAATAAAAAACAAGGACAACAAAAGGGAAAATGAATAAATAATTTTTAAAAAGATTCTACAATATCTTAAAAAAGATAACTACAGTAACAATAAAAAACAAGAACAAAAGGGAAAAATGAATAAATAAATAAATAAAATTTTAAAAGATTCCAAATTAAAAAAATTTTTTTTTGCTCTAGTATTTGTCTTTTCTACCCTTCCTGGAAATGTGACTTGCTCAATAATAATCTATCCCTTTCAGAGAAGAACATTCTGTTAAAAACTGCATACTGTAACTGCAGTTGGTGTATTGCACCAAAGTAAAAGACTCGGGTGGTGGGGGGGGGAGAGTCCAAAAAGGATGACAGAGGACCTAGTGGAAGTTGTATTATTATGTGGAAAATTGATAAATGCTATGTATAAACTATTGTATTTACTGTTGAGTGTAAAATATTAATCCTCCCATTTAAAAAAAGAACACAAAAGGCACTTATATAAAAGGAAAATTTTAAATATTCTTTCTCTTACATGGGGTAAATAAACAAATTAAAGTCAAATGAAGACAAGTAAAAAAATAAAAACCCTGCATACTACATTTTCCTACATGATCTTTTTTAAAACATCATTTTATTAGAGAAGTAATTATTTTATAGACATATCACCACATCAGTACAATTTCTCATCTCTTTTTTTTCTTTTCCCTCCAGGGTTATCGTTGGGGCTCAGTGCCATTTTTCCCTTTTTTTTTTGTTGGCCTTGTTGTTGTATTTATTGTTATTGTTTTCATTGCTGTTGGATAGGACAGAGAGAAATGGAGAGAGGAGGGGAAGACAGAGGGGGAAAGATAGACACTTGCAGACCTGCTTCACTGCCTATGAGGCAACCCCCTGCAGATGGGGAGCCGGAAGCTCGAACCCAGATCCTTAGACTGGTCCTTGCGCTTCACACCATGTACACTTAACCCACTGCGCTACCACCCAGCCCCCCAGTTTCTCATCTCTTCTTTCTTGTCTGCATACCACTTCTACAACCAATCTGGCACTGAGGGTGCCCTCTCAATCTCCTCTTACCAGAATCTTTGACTTGCAGCAATACATCCACCTGGTCTAAGTTTCACTCTATGTTTTCTCTTTCTGTTCTTATTTTAGAAGTTCCACCTATAAGTGAGATCATCTTTTACTTGTCTTTCTTCTTCTAGCTTATCTCACATAATATAATTTTTCAAGTTCCATTAAAATGTAACCCATGTACTTAATGACAGTATACATACTTGTTTTGGGGGTTCCAGTCAATTTGCAATGCCTTAAAAATATAGAGGCTGCATTTTGCTCATATTTACCCCCCCCCCCCAGCTATCTTATACCTCATATGGTAGTTGGAACACAGTAAATGCTTGCTAAATGTGTGTTGAAGACTTGTATTCTGGGTTTCCCATGTACTTTTGTTCCATTTCTCTCTTCTTTTTGAATCCCTAACCCCTCTGACATCTTCTTCTCTAATTCATTATTCACATTACTTTATCAATATGACTTATTTCTTCAGGTTTCCTAGAGAACCACCCAAAGGCCAGAACTTGAGTTTGCAAACACCTGAAAAGACATTCTATAATAAGTGATTGGAAATGACAGAAAAGGATGCAGTCACAAACCTTTCCCTCACATGGTGCAGTAGTCCTGTCATTGCGCCTGCAATGCCATACTAGAAACTGTAAGCACCTGAATGCTTCTTGAATTTATCCTGCTTTGAATTTCAGCACAGATGATGTATCTTAGTAAATACATCTAGATCTGACTTACTCTCACTGATAAGCTTATATTTCAAAATATGTAAATAAAAATATGTAAATAAAAATGTGATTTAAAAATGTGAGAAATTGTAAATATAGTAAATTTCCCCTAAAAATTGAATTGTAAGTACAATAGTTATAGAAATGAGTGTGTATTAAATACTATTGGGTTGTTGGAAAAGTCATGATCTTTTTTTTTTTGCAAAAATGCATCATAACTTTTCTGATTATAGTCTAACTCAGGAATTTATGCTGACTTATTTACAGACACCTATTCACTTAATAAATAAAGTAACATACCAGGTAAACAGTATTAAGAGTCCCCTTTCAGGAGCTGGGCTGTAGCGCAGCAGGATAAGCGCATGTGGCGCGAAGCTCAAGGACCAGTCTAAGGGCCGTGGTTGGAGACCCTGGTTCCCCACTTGTAGGGGGATTGCTTCATGGGTGGTGTAGCAGGTCTGCAGAAGTCTTTCTCTCCCCCTCTAAGTCTTCCCCTCCTTCTTTCTGTCCTATCCAACAATAGCAATGACAACAATAACAACAACAAAGGCAACAAAATGGGAAAAAATGGCCTCCGGGAGCAGTGGATTCCTGGTGCAGGCAGATAACCCTGGAGGCAAAACAAAAAAAGAGTCCCCTTTCATAGATGAATTACCTGGCACTAACTGAAATTAAGAGAAACATGCATTAGTAATATAGGGAGATAAGTCAGATACGTTATCTGGAAATTCACTTTAGGCAATATTCTACTGTCTGTTGAGCATTACTAACATTAACAGAAATAATAAAAACTGTGGAAAAATGCAACTACAATGAAATTCTAATTTGGGAACAGACTAGTTTGATTAGAATTGCTGATGATGGTTTAAGGAGCAGGAAGATTTGTATTACATTTTACGTGCTCGCTCAATTAGCCATTCAGGTCTTTAAATAAATTTTCTGTCTTTCTCAGTATTGTACATCTTTCACCTTAAGGTGCTAAGACAGGAAAAATAATACCATATACAAGGCTAGGAAAAAGTTAATTTCATTGCTGCTCTCATCTTTGTAGTGCAAGTTCCTTGATTTAAGATCTGAGGCACTTCAAAAGCATTGTGAATTTGGAGAAGTAATACTAAAATCTAGAGGCTTAAGGCTTGCACTCCTTCACCCCATCAGGCTTTGTGTGATATGTAACAAAAAAAATGTCTTTTCATTAGTGGAGTTGATAAAGTTAAAACTTTTCTTGATTAATATTCTCTTGCGAAATCAGTTACTGCCATGGATTTACACTGCAGATTTGCTATAGCGGTTCTTATTTCTTTTGTGCTAAAGATTCAGCTGATACAGATTTTATTTAATAAGGATAATTGTTGCTGAAGGGTTGACTTGGTTAATATTCCTGAGGTATCTCTTCTTGCATATTTAAAAAAAGACTTAAGAATCTTTGCTACTTGACAATGACCTTCAGTGATACTATGAGTCCTTTTTTTTTTTTTTAAACCAGTTTTATTTAGGCAAGTGATTCCAGCAATAGGCTATTCCCTTTCTTAAAGCAAAGCCGGTGCACTAAAGGTTCATGCTAGGTAACTGAATTAAATTCTGAACAATAACATGTTTTTTAAAAATATTTATTTATTTCCTTTTGTTATCCTTGTTGTTTTATTGTTGTAGTTATTATTGATGTCGTTGTTGGATAGGGCAGAAAGAAATGGAGAGAGGAGGGAAGACAGAGAGGAGGAGAGAAAGATAGACACCTGCAGACTTGCTTTACTTCTTATGAAGCGACTCCCCTGCAGGTGGGGAGCCAGGGGCTCGAACCCGGATCCTTCTGCCGCGGTTCCTTGAGCTTTGCGCCACATGCGCTTAACCCACTGTGCTACCACCAGACTCCCCAGTAACATGTTTTTGATACCCACTTTGGGGACTGGCACTTGGCAATAATATATTTCATTTCACGCAGAAATTGAGTTTGTTTATGTTAGCATTGATAGTGTATTTTCTGGAAGTAGCTTTCTACCCTGACGAGGTAAATCAACCCTACAAAGGTACTTTTTATTTTAATGAACTAGCTAATTTATTATAGTTGTTTTATGAGACTGGGTAACTTCTGACCCTGGGTCACTCGCTCTTCTATTTGTCCTGCCCCACCTCTGATCTCTCAGTCTCTAATTGAGATCGCTTTTTCCATAGTTTATTCTGAAGGAAAGCGTAGTTTTTCTAAAGACAGACTTGTAAGTGGAGTAACAATTAGTTCTTCCAAGGAAGATATTATTTTTAAGTGAGTTATTTACAATGTTTTTTAAAACATTATAAATAAGCTTATGGTCAGTCATCTTAAATCTTTATATCTATAATATAGATGTAAATGCAGGCGAGCAATTAGGCGAGCCATCATGATTGTTTTAGCAAACGTAACACAAAATAGATTTGTTTTTATTTTGTGGAATCAAATATTCTCAACTTAATTGTTTATATTGCGTGCTCCAGGGATGCTCAAATACACTTTTTTCAGAGGAGAATGTCTTGCATTCACCTCCCTGATTTTTCTTTTAATTTGAAATTGACATTCATTATAGAAGGAAGCTTTCTTTAGTACTCAGTACTTGAAAGAATGTTCTTAAAGAGGTACTTTTTTTTGTATTTTCAAAAGCTAACATTACCCCTTTGTTTGTAGAGTCTGCTTGCTTTTCCTTAGGCAACCAGTTTGTAAATTCATAATAGGTACATACTCTTTTTCTGCTAAACTTCTTGAAACATTATTTTTCTTCAGATGTAAACTATGTAAATTAACTACCTACAGCAATCTAATCTAGCCTAGGAGCTTACTACAGATTCATTTATTAGTCAACACTTTTTTTGAAGTCTTTTTTTAAATGTTTACTTATTCCCTTTTGTTGCCCTTGTTTTTTTGTTGTTGTAGTTATTATTGTTGTCATCGTTGTTGGAAAGGACAGAGAGAAATGGAGAGGAGAGGGGAAGATAGAGGGGGGGAGAGAAAGATAGACACCTGCAGACCTGCTTCACCGCCTGTGATGCAACTCTCGCAGGTGGGGAGCCCGGGCCTCTACTCGGGATCCTTAAGAGGGTCCTTGCGCTTTGCGCCACATGCGCTTAACCCACTGCACTACCGCCAGACTCCCTTAGTCAACTCCTTTTAAGTCCTGTGACTTTATACTCTTCCTCTTAGTCTCCTTGAGGCTGATCAGTCAACAGTTTGTTCATTTACCTTTGAAAAAGTTCACACCTTTTGTTATCTCTCATTATACTGTCTTATTCTTGGTTTTCTTGATTCTCAGGTGGACTATGTATTGCTAGATTCCTTCCATTTTATACTTCTTCAAATCTATTATACTTAGAGTTGTTGAACTTAACATATAGCTGAATCACGTCACAATCTACCAGAATATTCAGTAACTCTTCATCCATTCCAAAAATCCTAACCCAGACTTTCTCTGCAAATAGGTAGGTTTCTCCAATGAAAATTTCAGCCCCATTCCTCAGATTCCCCATATTACATTTCTCACACAACCCCCGCCGCAGTCCTCATATGTACTCACCGTTACTACTCTTGGCTTGACTTTGATTTTTATAATCATATTGACTGATTGACAGGTAGATTGATCAACTAATAGGTAGGTACCATAGTACTTAAGCTTCCTGGTGCTTGGACACTACCAAGTGGTGCTTAGACTTGAGACTAGGCCTTGTGGGGGCAGGTGATGGCCCCCTGATTTAGTGCACTTATTACAATGGAATGAACCTGGGTTTGAGCACCTGTTCTTCACCTGCAGGGGGAAAGCTTTGTAGGTAGTGAAGCAGGGCTGCAGATGTCGCTCTCCCTTTCTATCTCCCCTACCCTCTCTATTTCTGGCTGTCTCTATCCAATAAATAAAGATAATAAAAAAGATAATAAAAAGATAATAAAAAAGCTAGGCCTTGCCATGGCAAGATACATAATTTACCCATGAATTATCTTCAGCCCTATTATTCGTATGTCATTTTTTTGTATGTCAGATCTAATTAAAATTGCTTTTATTCTTTATCTTTTTTAAAAATTTCTTTATTGGGGGATTGATATTTTATAGTCAACAGTAAATATAATAGTTTGTACGTGCATAGCATTTCTCAGTTGTCCACATAACAATACGACCCCACTAAGTCCTCTGCCATTCTTATTTCTTGAGGGTGTTCTTCCCTTCCTTTTTGCTTCTGCTGTGTCATATCTTTACCATCTATCTCTGTCTTTCCAAGTTTTCCATTGAGCTTGAAATTCAGTAGATACTCAGTGGATACTTAATTTAGCACAAATGTTTTATCCTTCTTGAAGTTCTCCTGCAAATGTCACTATGAATCCACATTCATATTTTGCTCTTATGATTTTTAGGATGCTAATGGCACTGGGGGCCAGGAAATGGCACACCCAGTTGAGTGTACACATTACTATGCACAGGGACCTGGATTCAAGCCCCCACACCCACTTGCAGGAGGGAAGCTTCACAAGAGGTGAAGCAGGTTTGCAGGTGTCTTTTTTTCTCTCCTCTTCATTTTTTTTGTACCTGACCACCCCCCTGCCACTCCAGAATTATTTACTTTGATGCAATACACCAAACACAGCCCAAGTTCTGCTTTATGTTTTATTTTTCAGCTTCTTTATTATTATCATTATTATTGTATTTAATAATCATCAACAAGATTGAGGGATAAGATGGGTACAATTCATACAGTTCCCACCACCAGAGTGCCATATCCCATTCCTTCCATTGGGAAATTCTCTATTCTTGTTCTTTGTCCCTTTCTATCTCTCCTTTCCCTCTCAATTTCTCTCTGTCCTATCAAATAAAATAAAATAGAAAAAAGGAAGGAATACTGGCTTCCAGGAGCTGTGGACTCCCCCTGTTGGTACCAAGCACCAGTGCTAACTCTAGTGGAAAAAAAATTAGTGGCACTCAACATTTTCAAAACATTGGCATTTCCTTCAGAAGGCAAGCAACACTTAAAGTATGATTTGTTAATAACCACCAGATTATCTTAAACATAAACTTTATTTTCTTAGCTCCAATATGTAATTATCCTTTATTATTCTAAGCAGAATTTTACATATCATAAAGATAAGAATAATGGAATTTTTAATATAAAAAATATGTAATCAATTATGTTATAATTTAGTCCTATTTATAACTTCAGGCATTTCCTTAGCTTGATTTTTTAAATAATCAACAAAATACGTACAATAATAGTTTTATTATGTCTAGTGTGATGACAAAAAGAGATGATTAAATCAAATATTTTCTAAGTTTCAAGGTGATACGCTCTTTCACAGGTGTTCTCAAATACAAAATTTTACTGGACTTCTAAAGGGCTTCTGTAGGCTAAATATTTCCTACCTTATCCTCCCAATAACTTTGCATTGTTATCGATATTTTGCAGATATGCATTATAAAAAGTAGTGACTATCTCAACATTGGAAGACTAGAATGTTTAAGCACACACATGAGAATCAACTTTCCTTATTTTAAATCCTCCATTCTGCCATGTAAGAGTGTTGTTTGACTTGACAAGTATTTATAGTCAAACTAGCAATACATAGGCCTGGTGAGAAATATGACAACTGAGAACAGAGTAATAGAATGAGGATGAGGGAGACAAAGGTGAAGTTTCTCAAATTAACAGTATTTATTGACTCACAAGCTGTGAAGAAATGAGAAGCAGGAGGATGTAAAAGACATTTTCCAAGCATTTCATTTTATCATGGATTTTTAAAGTTAGGGAAAAGAGTGGAAAAAGGAGTGTGGTTTGGAGCATTATCTTCCAAGCTACGCATGTCTAGGATCAAAACCCAGATTTACTGTTTGTAAGTTGTATGTATATTATTTGTACTAAAAATTTCTGTGCCTCGGTTTTCTTATTTGTGAAATGAGTATAATAGCAATTTCTCATTTGATTACTAAGAATAATAAGTAAGTTCATATGTTTATCTTAGGCCTTACTTACTGAGAGAAGCTTAAAAAAAAAAAACAGTCTTTACTGGAGAATAGCTCCAGCCTGATGACCACTGGCATTTATGGGCTTCATATTAGATTATAGAGTTGTTCTAAGTTAGGTGAGGGGTGACCTTTTGTATATCCCTGGACCAGTCAGTTATTGGCTAAAATTTGCCCTACGGAGGTGGTACATAAACATTTTAGCTCTTTGACTTCCTTTATCTAGAGGACCCTTCCTTCCTCCCTCCCTTCCTTCCTTCCTTTCTACCTTCCTTCCTTCCTTCCTTCCCTCCCTCCCTCCCTCCCTCCCTCTTCCTTTCCTTTCCTTTCCTTTCCTTTCCTTTCCTTTCCTTTCCTTTCCTTTCCTTTCCTTTCCTTTCCTTTCCTTTCCTTTTCTTTTCTTTTCTTTTCCTTCTTTTTCTTTTAGAACAGGACAGGTTTGAAAAGTTTGTAGCCAACACATATGGGGGTTAGGTATTGGGTGCACCAAGCCACTAAAGCAGTTCTGGGCAACACACCAACAGAATTGACTGCAGCGCACAAAATGCTTACAAATGTATCTGGCTGGTTGTATGCTGCCAATAAAAGTTAGCTCTCATTACATTACTATGCTTGTAGCTCTTTTCACATTATTTTATATGTTTAGGTTAGATTTTCTATCAGAATGTACGTCCCTTAAGGTCAGGGACCAATTCTTATTCTGTATATTGTGCCACTACCTGCAGCTATGAATCGATGCATTGTGATGGTCAGCTACCAGCTCTGATTTATGTCTGGCCACGAGAGTAGGATCCCCGCCTACCTTCTTCTTCATTATCCTTTTTAGCCTGAATGCCTGATATTTTTTATTACTAAATATTAATAAAATAGAATCATTTCTATTTTAGGGGGAAATCTCCTCTTAGGGAGTTATGTGTGGGAGAGTCTAATTGTATTTTTATCTATACCAGACACATTTTCTGCTTACTTTGTGCTCAACACAATTCTCCCAAGTTTGTTATTTTATTTGTGAACTGACTTTGTCAATATTTAAAGTGAGAATTATTAGACAAGGCAGACATACTCTTATTTTTGCCATTGCAGACTTGTCCTGGAATAATTACATTTTAATATCTAAAGCAATTCAATTGATCAGCATATTGATTCTGTTCTTATTTCTGATCACACTGCCATTGATTTAGCATTATCACTGCCTTACCAAGCAGGACAGAATACGAGGTGTCTTGTGCATTTATCTTTGTTAGAAGATAAATGCATGAGACAGGCTTTAAAAGCTTTTTAAAGTGCAAGATGCTGGAACTGCATTTTCAATCTGCATTCCCTCCTGCTGTTTTATGGAATTTATTGAAAATGTGCCTCTTAGAGGTCAGATCATTTCTTTCTTCAAGTGGAAAAAAAGATATAAGTAATATATTAAAAGGCCTCTAGGATAATATCAAGAAATTAGAACAACTTCATTGTATATTCAGACAACCCTCCTCTTGAACATTATGACTCATCAAAAATGAGAATCACAATTCATCTGTTTCTAGCTACTTGAGACTTTTGCATTTTTAGATTTTATTGGAACCAGGCACATAAGGACACTTTTTTTTTTTCTGTTTTCCCTTTTGTCAGTCTTTACCAATCAGTTGTTTAGAAAATCAGCGGTTTAGGGATTGGCTGGTGGTGCACTTGCTTAAGTGCATGTATTACTATGCACAAGGACCCAGGTTCAAACCCCTGGTCCCCACTTGAAGGGGAAAACTTCATGAGTGGTGAAGTAGTACAACAGGTGTCTCTCTGCCTCTCCCTCCCCTCAGTCTTTCTCTCTTTCAAATTAAATAATAATAATGATAAAATTTTAAGTCTCTGACTGAATCAAAGAGCCTTTAAAACTTTTACAATTCTAAAAAAAAACCCTTTTACAATTCTGATCTAATTTGAAATCTGTTAATTGATTAAAATGATTCTGCAGGTCCTGGACATTTTGAATGTTTTTTTTACTGAATTTTCTGTGAAGACTAAATTCAGAACACATAACTTTATGGTATTTTCAAATAAGTATAATATATAAATAATTTGTATCTAGGAATGTTTTGCCAGTCAAAAATAATTTTAAAATTAAAAGTAGCTAGTTTATTTATTACTATGGTTTTTCTAATTATAGACACACTGCAAATAATTTTTTTGTGAATAAGATAATAAATACATATATGAATTTATTCAGGGCTGAGTGCTTCTCCTTATTTGTGATTTTAATCTACAAAGATATTCTTAATTATTTCTGGTCATAGTTTGATGAAAATATTTCCACCTTTTTTGATTGCCTATCTTACAGTTTGAAGTACTTCAGTAATTCTTCCCTAAACATGAACAGTTTACTTTCATCTATGCAGGGAGAATCCCCTTTAATTTACTCTAATTAATTGTTAATAGAATGTTCTCTGTTCATTATTAAAAAAGTAATGGCAGTGATTCAAGAGCCACTTGGGATAGGATCCTATTTTTAACTATCAATGATGAACTCTGAATGAAAAGTATATAGATAGACCAAGTAAAAGAACTCCTTATTGGGAGGCAGAGCTCGCTGGGGAGATTTTAATTTAGGGGAATTAATGAAGGCATGTTTGAGGAGTATCTGTTTTGTTAATGGAGGTATTAAAGAACAAAATTGTCATGACAGTATATAAATACTAGGCCTTAGAGATCTTACATGGAGCTCTTTCTGTCTCACTCTTGACTTGAAGTCCTAGGACAGCATAATGGGTATCAAGTAATAACCAGATTATTCCATAGCATTTATTAAGGAGCTACCCCGTCTCAACTGCTTTATGAGACTCATTTCCACTCTCAGAGAAAGATAAAGAAACAGACTGGGGGCTATCACGTGGGCAATGGAATTGATACACAGGTTTCCTTTGAATGCATTGTTAGAAATCTGGTAGAATATTTCTTCTTCCATATAGTATGCTTCCATTCACCTTAAATTCAGTATATCTAAAGTTCCAAGGAGATATTTTGAAGAGCTTGATATTTATCATTTTGGATTTTGAGGCTATAGAGAATATTTTCAGACATATCTGAGAAATCTTAAAATAAGAGATTACATATCACTTTCCTTCCCACCCCAATAAACTTCAAATATTTTTTCTTTAAAAAATTATTTGGAATTAGAGGTAATTATGCTTAGTCAGGTAAGTAAGGAAATGAAGGATAGCTACCAGATTATTTCACTTGTGTGGATTATAGATCATTAAAACATATGAACTTGAAAGAAACACACACACACACATTTATAGTTTTTCAACCCATATCTAAGACCTTAGTAGAACAATGTGGTTATTGTTGTTGGGGAGAGGGGGAGGGGTACAGAACTTTGGTGGTAGGAGTGGTGTATAGCTACACTTCTAATATTTTGTATATTTGTAGATAACTAATAAAAATGACCTTATATATTTATTATGAAATAAATTTTATTCTGTCCTCTTAAAAATTGGTGGTACCTTGATGAAGATTGCATTAAGTTTAAATACAACACAAAAAGAAATAGGAAACATACATAGTAGGTAAGACCATTATAAGAAAAAAAATCACATAAAGTATTAAACAGAAACAAACATGAAAAGAGTCAACAAGAATATATAACCACCCCAAAACAAAAACCAGAATGGCTATAAGCAAACCATATTCATCAATAATCACCCTAAATGTGAATGGCTTAAATTTACCAGTCAAAAGATTCAAAGTGACTGAATAGCCCATCTCTTCTGTGTCTCTTGGAAGCACACACGCAAAAGAAAGACAAACAAACTTCAGGTGACAGACTGGAATAAAATAATCCAATCCAATCATGCAAACAAATGGGCAGGAACAGTTATTCTAATATCAGATAAATTAGGCTTTCAGAAAAAGAAGGTTAAAAGATACAGACACGAATACAGATATGGATATGGTCATAGGATCAATCTAATGGGAAGACATAATCGTCATCAATATAGATGCTCTCAATATGTGTGGAATACTGCCCCAGCCTGTGGGGTTATCGACAGAAACCTAGGGTAGGGGGCGAGAGAATGGAGGGGACAAGAGACACGAAGAACGAGAGCAAGTCATGAGATCTGATCAAGCTCTGAAAATTTTATTTTTCAACCGCCATATATGCACAAACAAGGAGGAAGTTCTGCTAAGGTAGTGGGGGAGGGAGGTGGGTCAGCAACTTTCCAAACAGCTAGATGGTAATCTCAGTTCCAATGATCGGAATGGCCTCTCACCTGCTATATGAGAGTCTTAGCTAAGGCCTTGGCTCCCAGCATGTCCTCCCTTTTTACAGTTTAAGTGAGGCGGGCAATTGAGGGTAAAAGCTAGGAATCTTATCAAGATATAACTGGGCATTAACCAGAGGGTAGAAGTATTGACCTGATTTCTCCCGTGGGGTAAATATAGAACTAATCTTCCAGCATCTTATAAGGCTCTTGGTGTCTTTTGGGGAGGGGAGAGAGAGCCACTATTTTTAAGGTGAGGAAAACTCATGGCACAGAGTTCTGATGACTGATACCAACCTCCATGCAAATCAGGTTTGCTTCACGGGGGACTCAGAGGTGGACTATAGGGTCCTCCCCCTGCAGTGCTTAGCCCTGCACCCCTTACCAGTGCCCATGCCATGCCAAGGCTGGCATGCATAAATCTGAGTTTTATGCAGCTCCTAAAAGAGGTCTGTCACCCTCAGGTTCAGCCAAGCCTCTGTCAGCCAAATCAAGTCTGTGGTAATATATTTGTAAGGGTTTCGATGCCAAGGAGTCAATTTGTTGTTTTATAAAGCCAATAATCTTATTAAAAATAAAGGGTCCCAAGGTAATCATTAACAAAAGACTAATCAAGGGTCCCATAAGGGGCATCAAAGTGTCCTAGTGCGCCACCAGCAAGTCTAAGGGAAGCAGTCAGTGGATGTGATGTCCAGGGGAAGAAACACAGCATGTCTGGTCCTCCGGTGGTCGTCAGCGCCAACTGATGAAATTTTTCTTCTTCATAGAGGGTCAGCTGTGGAACAAGCAAAACTAGGAGGCAAGGACCAGGTAGAGAAGAATTGACATGAAAATATAGGGTGGTGTTGTACCAAAACACAGAGGAGGTGCATACACATTAGGTGAGGTTCCTTGAACATGAGGAATATTGGGAGAAAAGTGAGCAGTCAATAAACATGTAAGAATGATGTCAGCAGTAGTAGGTCAGCAGAAAGAGAAGACTTGGATAGGTTGGTGAGGTTAGCTGGAGTATATACTGCCATGGTGTCCTTTGTGGTAAGGACTTGCCAACAGGGACTGTGTGGATTTTGCAAGAGCAATAATGTCATCCACCATAATAAAAGGAAAACAAACATGGACATCCAGTGTTGAAAAAAGAAAAAGAATAAATATGTCTCTATGGCTGGGAGAGTGGGTGGCTTTGTCAATGAGATATAATAAATGGACAATTTGAATTTTTGTAAATATTAAAAAGGCTTAGTATAGTTACTTCATTGACACTTTAGCCAACTGAATACTGAGGGGGTGCATTCCCCTTCTTTTTTATTGAGCTTAAGGGTTATAGTTTTTCTTGTTTGAGCTGTAGCCTACATAAATTTATAAAAAGTATCAACTGAGAAAAAAAAATGTTTTTGTTTACTAAACATGGGCAGGTGAATTACATCAATCTGCCAGAGAGCATTGGCTTTTATCAATGGGGATTAATCTTAAAAGTCTGAATAGCAGGATCTTAATTAAACAATGCAGGAGCCAGTAAAGTGCCCTCACTATGGCAGGTCAAGTGTTAAAATTTTAAGAGGCTTGTAAAAAAAATGAGAGAAAAAAATGTTTAGGATATGAGTGACTTTAGGAGTCATCACACACCCATAAATAAAAAAAGAAAAATTTTTAGTTTTAAATCTTACCATATGAGCAGTCAGTTCTTCATGTGCAGATGTACCTATAATTATTTACTTAGGGAGAGAACTTGTACCAAGTTAATTGATGATCTAATGGTTAGAATTGGCTTGAGGTTTTTTTTATAATTTTAGAAGGCTCTTTATTAAAATATACCAATATGTTATAGAAAGTCAATACATAATGTGTTGACATGATAAAATGTTTACCATTTTTTAGCATTATTTTAAACTAATTAGACAGTTTAAGCACACTATTATAACTTAGTTTACTAAGATCTTTACTCATCACAAAGCTATCATGAGTAAGTGTAGACATAAAATTCTTAATAGATTTTGCTCCTTAGAACTCTAATATGGCAACTTAAAAGGCTAAAATAAAACCTCATAGCTTAAATGTTCAAAATAATAATTTTGTTAAATCAGGTTTTATCAAAACAAATCTTTTATCAGACCAGAAGCACCATGTATTACCTTAATTTATCAAGAATAAACCTCTGACAGTGTCTTAAAACAAACCAGATAATTTTTTACTCTCTAAAAGAACTAATTAAAGTTTGACATGTAGAATCTGTACTCTCAAAAGCCAAATATTTGATAATGATTTTTGTAGTCTTTCTAAATAGGGGAGTTATCTCACTAACAACTTTAGATCAGAAGTAGTCACTGTAAAAGCAAAAGTAACTAACTCATGAGTAAGATAAAAAAAAATCTCTTACCAAGTTTTAAAATAAAAGTTTTAACCGGGAACATTTTTGTCTATATCAGACATAAAACTCTCTTAACATTTTACCTAGTCTCTCTTATGTTTTAATATCTAAAGTTCTTTCTCAGGGAAACCAGGGCATACTTCTTGAATAAAATTTTAAAAGGTTAGCTAAAACATCTATATTGCTCGACATTAGGCCACCCCATATTTATTTGATAAGTTTTATTTGGAAAATTTTTTTTTACATATCTTATTTAAATTAAACCTCATTTATCAGAGCAAAAGCCTCTGGCATGTAAATAATTAACATAACCATTTTGTTATCTTTTACTAACCCAAGCCAGTTTTGCCTGTTTAGTTGAGAAAGTATTTTAAAACCTTTTTTTTTTATCACAGTCAAGATCTAGACACATCTTCAGTGAATGATATCTAATTATAAGAGGCTCTGTTTGAATTTTAAAGAGCATAAATTTAAAGTTATCTTTTTAACCTCTTGTAGCAATTCTCATAACCAGGGTCTCTAAACCCAATTCAGTTTAACTAAATTTTTCTTTAAACTTTAAACAAACTTAAGTTACTTAAAGAGTTAACACCCATTAGTGACATTGCTTCTCAAAAACATGTCTAGTGTCAGACAAATGCCAAATTTGTTGTGGACCAATATCCACAAAACAGTTCACAGGACATTTTGGGGGCCCTCCAGAATGTGCTGGAACTTTTTCAGTTAAATACATAGATAATTTGTATGTCAATTTGGAGATGAAGAATTGTCACGTTAAATACTTAAGACTTTTACTTTAAATCTTTAGCTGTCTTAGCAAATGAATTTTTACCTTTATGTCACCACATAAGAACTGTGTTGGAAACATTTTTTTTTTAAATCACTTAAACAATTTTAAGTAAAATGTTAAACTTTGTTTGTTAGGATCTTTGCTTATCACAAAGCTATCACACCCTTAGGGCAGCTATGAACAAGGGTTGGTACACAACTTAATTGATCTTTCACTTTGATTTGGATAGGTAACTTAAAAAGCTAAGATAAACCTCATAGCTGAAGTGTTCAAAATAAATTTTTACTGTTAATATTTCTTATAGATGACCATTTTACACTAAATAATTTTGTTGAATCATATCTGCTGAATAAAAAATTTTTATCAGGCCAGGAATATCATGTTTAACCCGTTTTTCCTGGCAAGGCCACTGCTCTACACTGACTGGGTTATTAGAAAGCCAGTTCAAACATGGAATTAACAAATTAACAAACAGTGGCAGTTGGTATTGGGGTGCCGGTAATATTTAGAATTTTTACAAGAGTGAGAGAGACTGCAGAGGCATTTTACCAGGCCTAGAGATCCCAGAAAATCTTTTAACTAATGAATCAATGCTGATATTAGCTATCAGAAGGACGAAACTGTCCTATATTTTACTCTGGTAAAGGTGTGACAACTCTATGAATCAGGATCTTTAAAACCACATTTAGCTTAACTAAATCTTATTTAAAACTTAAAACAAACTTTAGTTACTTAGGGGTTAACACACATTAATGAAAACAAGATTAGCACACAGACTTAAAACAGACATTCTTGGTGAAAAGAAATATTTCCCTTTGAAAAACTGCTCTGGTTTTTGGATTCCTAACTCACTGACTCTCCACCCCCCCCCCCCAGGATGGGCTTTTGTGGCTAGGGAATGACTGATTTCAGTCTTTGCAAATCTGTGAAGCAGTAGCTCTGTGCTGTGATTGGCTGCACGGACAGAACAGGCGGGCTTAGTTTACCGTGCATGGAGAAAAATCTTTGAAATTCTTTTTCTGGGCTAAGGTACATTTTACAGTTTTAAAGAAACAATTCATTAAATTTCTATCAAAAGTGTGTACTGGTTCTCTGATTAATAGTTTTTAAGTTAGAGAGAATGTCTTGTTTGATTTCTTTTTTTTTTTAAAGAATAGCTTGCTAGCCAGATAAGATCTCACTCAGAACTAGTTTAACGCTTTCTGAGAGCTTTGGTGGTAGCCAGAGGGAAAAACCTGGATCTTTTTTGGCTGGCTAGTTTTAAGATAATGCCAAATCAAGAGCCCACAGTTCTTTAACTAATTGTAAATGCTCTCGTTTTTCTTCTATTAATTTTCTAAGGGAAGCCGTTTTTTGTGCTAGTTGAGTTTTAGCCTTGGTGGTATAGTCAGTGATGTCGGCCAAGTCGAGGACTGGAGCACAAAACGGAGGGGCGGTGGCGTAGGGTGGCAGTCTGGACAAAGAAGAGCATAGGGGTGGCCGGTCAGGATTATGATATTTGGCCATCTCTTCATCAAGGGATAAGGCCTCTTCAGGAGAAAGACTATCATCAGGCCCATCTTTGGCGGGGGGGGGGGGGGGGTCTTAAGGTTGTCAAAGAGGGGTAAATCTTAACAGGAGGAGACTTAGCAGGAGCCATTTTGATTGTGGCGGCCTCAGGGGTGGGGTCTCCTGAATCAGGCATGGGAATAGAGACAGACTCACAAACAGAAGGTTATCTCTTAAACAGTTTCCTACTCTGGCCCATCTTTTTTCATCAATAGTCCCTTCTAAGGGGAACCACGGACAAACATCACTGACAAAATAAAAAAAAACTTCTTGAGATCCTTTTTATAAACCCTTACTCCTCGTGTCTTGAGGGACTCTTTGAAGCCCTTAAGCAACAAATCATGTTTACTCAATGCTTGTCCCATAATTGTGTCGCTTTTTCTTACCTCAAAACGGATCAATCTCACAGACGGGCGAATCTGCGGTGATCACCATCCAGATCTTCACTCACTCTGGACTAGAGCGGCGATCCTATGCGAACCTTCACTCACTCCTTCTCTGAAATGGCGGTCCTATGCTCCATGGTAGACCACTGGGAAGTGACCTTCTCTCGGACCCCAGACCCAAAAAGGTCCCACGTCGGGTGCCAGGTGCCCCGGCCTGCGGGGTTATCGACAGAAACCTAGGGTAGGGGGCGAGAGAATGGAGGTGACAAGAGACACGAAGAACGAGAGCAAGTCATGAGATCTGATCAAGCTCTGAAAATTTTATTTTTCAACCGCCATATATGCACAAACAAGGAGGAAGTTCTGCTAAGGTAGTGGGGGAGGGAGGTGGGTCAGCAACTTTCCAAACAGCTAGATGGTAATCTCAGTTCCAGTGATCGGAATGTCCTCTCACCTGCTATATGAGAGTCTTAGCTAAGGCCTTGGCTTCTGGCAGAATACATATATATATATATATATATATATATTACTGACCTTAAGGGAAATATGCACAGCAGTACAGTATTAGTTGGAGACCTCAACACACCACTCATAGCAGGAGAGATAACATCAGGACCAAATAAATCAAAAAGGAAATAGATGCCTTAAATGAAGTCATAGATGAGATGAACTTAACAGAACCTTTCATCATCACTTGAAAGAATATATATTCTTTTCAAGTGCACATGAAAAATTCTCAAGGATTGACCATGTGTTGGGACACAAAGACAGCCTTTTTAAATATGTGAATATTGAAATCATAAAAAGTATCTTTTCTTACCATGAGAGGTAAAGTTAGAAATGAATCACAAAAATAAACAAGTAAACCCCATACTATCCAGACTAAACTATACACTTCTGAACAACACCTGGGCTAGTGACAAAATAAAAAGATAACTTAAAGATTACTTGGAAAATAAGGAAAGTGAAGAGACCAACTACCAGATACTGTGGGATGCCACAAAAGCTGTCCTAAGAAAGCAGTTTATAGAAATACAGGCCCATATTAACAAACACCAAAGTTCTCTAACCACAACTGAGTTAACTAGAAGGTGGAATCTAGGGGCTGGAACCTTGGTCCTTATGCATTGTAACCTACGTTCAATCAGGTGTGCCACCACCTGGCCTCATTTCTTATTATTTTTTTATCATTTCTTTATTGGGGGATTGATGATTTCTTTTTGACTCAATTGTGATGTTAGGTAACTTATTGGGATTTTTGGTGTTTGTTAATATTGGCCTGTATGTCTATAAACTGCCCTCCTAGGACAGCTTTTGTGACATCCCACAGTGTCAGGTAGTTGGTCTCTTCATTTTAAATAAAAAACTTTTTAAGGTGGTGACCCAGAGGGTTAAAGAATAGGAAAGCTATCAGGGGAGGGGATGGAGTACAGAGTTCTGGCAGTTGGAACTGTAATCCTCTTATTCTATGGTCTTACCAGTGTTTCCATCTTATAAATAAATAAAATAAATGTATAAATAAAATTAAGAATTTAGAAAAAGTATAGGCATTAGCTCTTCCTTGAAGGCTTTGTATAATTCATTTATAAAACCACCTGGGTCTGGATTTCTGCTTTTTGGAAGAACTTTTTGAATTTATCTGGCTGTGATAGACCTATTTATGTTTTCTAGTACCTCTTGGTTCAATTTTAGAGGGTTAATTTTTTTAGGAACTTTTCCATTTTTTATTTAATATATTTTTTATTATCTTTACTTATTGGATAGAGACAGTTAGAAATTGTGAGGGAAGGGGGGGATAGGGAGAGAAACAGAGACACCAGAAGCACTGCGTCACCACTTGTAAAGCTTTCCTCCTGAAAGTGGGAACCAGAGGCTCGAACCTAGGTCCTTATGCATTATAATGTGTGCAATCAGGTGCACCACCACCATTCATTAATTTATTTATTTATACTTTATTGGGAGGTTAATGGTATACAGTCAACAGTAAAAATACAAATAGTTTGTACATGTGTAACATTTTGCAGTTTTCTGCATAACAATTCAACACCCACTAGGGCCTCCTCTACCATCATGTTCCAGGACCTGAACCTTCCCCACCCCACCCCAGGAGTCTTTTACTTTGGTGCAATACACCAATCCCAGTCCAAGTTCTGCTTTGTGTTTTCCCATCTGTTCTTATTTTAACTTCTGTCTATGAGTGAAATCATCCCATATTCATCCTTTTCTTTCTTTCTTATCTCATTTAACATGATTTCTTCAAGCTCCATCCAAGATAAAGTGAAGAAAGTGAAATCTCCATTTTAAGTAGCTGAATAGTATTCCATTGTGTATATATACCACAGCTGACTTAGTCACTCATATGTTGTTGGACCTCTGGGTTGCTTCCAGGTTTTGGTAATACAAAGTGTGCTGCTGCTATGAACATGGATATACACAAATCTCTTTGGATGAGTAGTTTTGGTCCCTTAGGGTATATCCCCAGGAGAGGAATTGCAGGGTCATAGGGAAGGTCCACTTCTAGCCTTCTGAGAGCTCTCCAGACTGCTCTCCACAGGGGTTGGATCAATTGGCATTCCCACCTGCAGTGCAGGAGGGTTCCTTTGTACCTACAACCTCTCCAACATTTGTTGCTATTACTTTTTCTATGTATGAGAATCTCATAGGAGTGAAGTAGTATCTCATTATTGTCTTTATTCACATTTCTCTGGCGATCAAGGACTTGGAACATTTTTTATATGTCTGTTGGCTTTTGGATCTCTTCTTTGGTGAATATTCTCTTCATATCCTCTTCCCATTTTTGGATGGGGTCATTTGTTTTCTTATTGCTGAGATTTTTATCTAATTTGGTTATTAACCCCTTGTCTGATGTACGGCATATAAAGATCTCCCATTTTGTAAGGGGTCTCTTTGTTTGGATGGTGGTTTCTTTTGTTTTGCAGAAGATTGAAAAAAATGAATATTTTAATCAATCCCTATATATCAAGAATTCACAAACTGAGGACCATGGTATATAAGTCTGTGGACAGACTTTAGAAACCCATGTATCACTGAGCCTTTACGATAGACTTTTCTTTCTTTTGGGAAAGGATTCATGGCTTTCATTATATTTTTCTCTGAGACTATATCTCAAAAAGACTAGGAACCAATAGCATAAAATACAAGTTTAAAGTGACACAAAATATATTTTTTAAAAAATCAGTGTTTTTATCAGGGAAATTCAAATCAAGACAGCAATGAATTAGCAACTCATATCTAAGAAAGTCAAAAATGTAAGAAACGTGCTGATGAAGTGTGATATACAAGGAACCCTTTTACACTATTAGTCTAACTCTGTGATGAACAGTCTGGAGATTCCTCAAAAATATTAATACACACCTGCCATATGATGCAGCAATTTATTTCCTTGGTATTTTTATAAAACACAAAAATATATTTGAAGTCATTCATGCATACATACATTAATCACAGTTCTATATGAAATAAGAAAAGTAAACAACCAAAGTGTGCAATGAAAGATTAGTGATTAAGAAAGTTATGTTATATACACACCATAAAGTACTATTGGTAGTTAGCTATAAGAAAGGATGAGGTGTTCTCTTTTAATACAAAATACATAGAACTGGAGGGAATTATGCTAAGTGAAGCAATTCAAAACAAGGACAAATACCAAATAATTGTTCATATTGATGGGAATTAAGAAACAAATCAAGGAAAAATAAAGGGAAGGGTGAAATTCTAATGAACTATGGTTTTCTTAACTATATCTAAGGACTCAAAGGGGGAGGTTGAAAGGGTTAAAGGGTGTTGGGGGACCTAGTGGTATATGGTAGAAAGAGGTGACATTTTGATGGTGACATCTATCTTAGGGAAATGTGAAAATATATAGCCTATAATAGTAAGTCTTGAAAATTAGTATTTCCTCAAAAAAGTTATTTTGTTGAAGAAAAAAAAAGTATGCCATAAAAATTTCCAGAAATATCTTTAATTAGTTAATTTCATGTCCTGGTTTTCTTTCTTTTTTTTTTTTTTTGTTCCTCCAGGGTTATTGCTGGGGCTCACTGCCTGCACCCTGAATCCACTGCTCCTGGAGGCGATTTTTTCCAACTTTTGTAGCCATGTTGTAGTTATTATTGTGTTGTTGATGTTGTTAGTTGTTGGATAGGACAGAGAGAAATGGAGAGAGGAGGGGAAGACAGAGAGGGGGAGAGAAAGATAGACACCTGCAGACCTGCTTCACTGCCTGTGAAGTGACTCCCCTGCAGGTGGGTAGCTGGGGGCTCAAACCAGGATCCTTATGCTGGTCCTTGGACTTTGTGCTACATGCACTTAATCCTCTGTGTTACCGCCCAACTCCCTATTTGTAATATATTTTATATCATTTATTTTGGATAGAGACAGAAATTGAGATGGGAGAGGGAGATAAAAAGAGAGAGACCTGCAGCACTGTTTAACCATTCATGGAGCTTCCATCCTGCAGGTGGGGATAGAGCTTGAACCTGGATCCTTGAGCATTATAATATGTGTGGTCTAGAGGACATGCCAGAACTTGGTCCTTCGTAATGTTTGTTTGTTTGTTTTTTTCCTCCAGGGTTATTGCTGGTGCTCAGTGGCCAGTTTTCTTCTTCTTTTTTTTTTTTTTTGGGGGGGAGGGGATAAGACAGAGAGAAATTGAGAGGGGAGGGGAAGATAGAGAAGGAGAGATATCTGTAGACCTGCTTCCCAGCTTGTGAAGTAACCCCCCTGCAGGTGGGGAGCTGGCTGCTCAAACTGGCATTCTTGTGTTTGATACTCTGTGAGCTTAACCTGGTGTGCCACCTTCAGACCCCCTGTGATGTTTTTATAATTTAATTTTTCTATCTATACATTCAGTATAGTGTTGCAAATTGACCACTTGAATAGCATAAATAGCATAGGTAATTACAAGCTGGTGATCATTTAATATAGTTTAATACCAAGTTAGCTGTTTTTCATATTAAGTACTTTTACTGTTTCTAATATTCACTTATGTAGGAGATATTATTGCCCCCATCTTACAAGTGAAGCACTAAATTCACAAAGTCAAAATTCTTCTGTGCTATTTCTGAATGTTTTAGATGTTGAAAACAAAATCAACTGGTTAAATGCAAACAGTACAGTGCTCAAGGACCCAGGTTCAAGTCCCTGGTCCCTACCTGCAGGGAGAAAGCTTCATGAGTGGTGAAGTAGAGCTGCAGGTGTCTCTCTGTCTCTCTCCCTCTCTACTTCCCCCCCCCCATGATTTCTATCTTGATCCATAATAAATAAAATCATAAAAATCTTAAAAAAGAAAACTAAATTGACTTGGGTTTCTTCATTAATTTTTTTGGAGCATATTATCATTTAAAAATGAAACTAGTAAAAAGAGATTAATTGAACCTTCTTCATATTTACCTGAATTGGCAATTAATTAAAATATAGTATAGTTTAGCAATTAAATAGTAACAAAAATTTGAGTTATTGTTTACTCATACAATCATTATTTTTAAATGTAAGATCTAGTTATTTAATTCTACACCCCCAGTTTAATTTTTGTTTTGTTTTTAGAATACAACATTGACTGGTGGCACTGAAATTTCAACCTTTTCTGTTAAGATTTTTAATAAATTCATATGTATTATTTATCTTATAAGGCAGAGAAAAATAGTTGTTTCACAGAGTAAATAGATCAGTATTACTGGAAAGGGCACATGAAGAATAGCTGGGACTGGCACACTGCCTTTGTTTGGCTGGTGTTAGCGACATCAGAAAGAAAGAGTTGCAGTGACTAATTTGCTCCCCTACCTCACGGTTTCATCATATCTCCCTTTGTTTGCTGTTCTGCACCATCAGTGAATTACAGTTCTGTACCTATCTGTACCTTTTCCTAGATAATTACAGAGTAATGTGAGTTTGATTATGAGAGCTATTATAATCTTGTCATTATATTTGGCTAACTTCTATCTGTTTAGTGTCTTTTTGTGATGCCTTTTCAAAGGACTGCATCTTTTAAATATTATTATTCTTCACTGGCCTAATAAAGGTAAAACACAAAAAACAGACTATTTAAATACTGGTAAACAATATTTGAGATGAAAAACTTATCATAAGAGAACTACATTGAATAATATCCTGATAATTGTACAGAGACTTTGGATGTCTTTTCCTGTTGATGATGCAAATTTGTAGGATGTTGTCTATATTTAGATACCTAAGTTTACTTCAGGAGCTCATACCAAAATTGTTCGACAATTGCTATAAATATATTTTAGGACCATAAAACTTATTGTTAAACTGGATATTTGAAACAATAACATGGACAATAAGTTTACTCAGTTCTATAAATATATCACATTTATTATTGTCAACTATCATAGTAAGAAGTTCAATAGATTCTGTTGGGAAGGAGAACTCAATCCCCACTTATAAGAAGTTTGAAATATATTGATAGCATTCAAAATATAGAAGAAATGTGTTTAAGAAATTTGGGGGTTACCAGATGTAGTAATGGATTTCAGATAGTGGACCTCACAGCACTTTCTAGATTATTGTATATTTAGTGGAGGGTTTTTTTGTTTTTTGTTTTCATGTATTTTTTTAAATTTCTTTTTTCTTTTTCTATTTTTTAATATTTTTGTGACAAAGATTAACCTGAATCATATACTTAATATCTTAACACCTTATTTTTTGGCCTCCAGGGTTATTGCTCCTGGAGGCCATTTTTTTCCCTTTTGTGTTCTTTGTTGTTTTTATCTTTGTTGTTGTTAATATTGTTGTTATTGCTGTCATCTTTGTTGGCTAGGACAGAGAGAAATCGAGACAGGAGGAGAGGGTAGAGAGGAGGAGAGAAAGAAACCTGCAGACCTGCTTTACTGCTTGTGAAGTGACCCTCCTGCAAGTGGGGAGCCTTTTGCTGGTCCTTGCACTTGGCGCTGTGTGTGCTTAACCCTCTGTGCTACTGCCCGCCCCCCCCCTTTAAAAAATTTCTTTATTGGAGGGTTAATGGTTTAGAGTTGACAGTAAAATATAGTAGTTTTTACATGCGTAACATTTCCCAGGTTTTATTTATTTATTTAATATTTATTTATTTACTTACTCCCTTTTGGTGCCCCTGTTGTAATTATTGTTGTTATTGATGTCGTCGTTGTTGGATACGTCAGAGAGAAATGTATAGAGAAGGTGAAGACAGAGAGGGGGAAAGAAAGATCGACACTTGCAGACCTGCTTCACTGCTTGTGAAATCGACGCCCCTGTAGGTGGGGAGTGGGGGCTTGAACTAGGCTCCTTCGCGGGCGGGTTCGTGCTCTTTGTACCACATGCACTTAACCCGCTGCTCTACCGCCCTACTCCCCATTTCCCAGTTTTTAAGTGGAGGTTTTATTGCCTTGGTTTTCTTTCCCTGCTTGACTTCCCTCCCTCTACTCAGTGAGTCATCTATTCTCTTCTGTTGATATACTGACCTTTGTTGTGTGTTGGGTTAACTGAGTAAAACTTCAGATCTAGAGCTTTATGGCTGAAATCACTAAACCACTGATCTGCAATAGTGAATGCCTGATTTTACAGAAGAGAATTTGTGAATTCTTTATATTCTCAAATACGTATATATTTGAGATAAATTTCTGCCCTTACCTTACTGATGCTTTTATTCTTACGAGATAAATTCTAAGAATTGGATTGTTGAGACGAAGGGCATTTACATTTTTGAAACTCTAATTATGCCTTTAAGCATTTTATTTTATTTTCAATGTAATGACATAACCATAAATTGTCTTTAAAATAGCATATTTAATTTTTTGCTTATTTATTTATTCATTTACTTTAATAAGAGAGATTGAGATCTGATCAAGATAGATAGAGATAGACCAGAGCATTGCTCAGCTTTGGCTTCCGGTAGGGCTGGGAATTGAACTTGACAACCTTAAAATCCCAGTCATGAAAGATTTTTTCTAACAGTCCTAGGCATGTGCATTTTAAATTTTAGCAGATTATGGAGAATTACTTTCCAGAACTGAAACAGCAGTTTTTCTTTCTGATTTTCATCAGCATTACTTTTGTCTTTTCTTTTAATTCATTTTTTCCTGACATTCATAAAGATTGAACATACATCCATATATTTACTATGTACTGGAATGTAAAACTCTATAAATTGTCTTCATACACCTTTTTAGTTTCTTGCAACATTTTTTTAAATCATGTATTTCGTATTTAGTCTTTGATCTGTTAGCTGTACTGTACTATGCTATCATCCCTGCTCTGTATGTTTCCAAAACTAGTATCTGTTTACTAACCTTAACATGTTTGTATAACATTTGTAAATAATATATTTGATTTAGAGAAAATTTTCAATCTCCAGTTTGTAGAAGTGCTCCCTAAATTTTCTTTCAGGTTTTTAAAGTACATTTTATTTTAATTAGAGAAAGATGCAGACAGAAAGGCAGAGAGAGAGAGATAGAGAGAGACAGACCGACTAACCAGAGCATGACTCAGCTCTGGCTTCGTTTGCCTCCAGGGTTATTGCTGGGGCTCCGTGCCTGCACTATGAATTCACTGCTGGAGGCCATTTCCCCCCATTTTTGTTGCCCTTGTTGTTGTTACTGCTGTTGTTGTTGGATAGGACAAGAGTAGGGGAAGAGATAGTGGGGGGGGAAGACACCTGCTTACCTGCTTCACTTGTGAAGGGACCCCCTACAGGTGGGGAGGCAGGGGTTTGAACTGGATTTTTTAACTATTGTCCTTGCACTTTGGGCCGTGTGAGTTTAACCCACTGCACTATAGCCCGGCCCCCTTAACACTGGCTTTTTATGGTAGCAGGTACTGAACCTGGCACATCAGATATCAAAGTCTTTTAAAAAATCATTATGCTGTCTCCCTGTCCCTTTCCAGATTTTTTTTCTTGGTCAAATTTACATTTAAGTGGTTTCTATTTTGTTTGCTTTCATAAACAGCACTGTGTTGCACCACAAAGATAGACTTTTAACTCCTCAGACCACTAAAATGTTAAAAACCCCTCCCACACACATACACACACACACACACACACACACACACACACACACACACACACACTTGCAGATTCTTCTCAAATTAATGTTCTTAAATTTGTTTATCTTTTGGTTCTAGGGCTCTGTAAATGGTAAAATTATCTCTCTCTTTTTTTTAGTGATTTAATATTGGTTTACAAAATTATAAGATAATAGAGGAACAATTCCACAGTGTTCTCACCACCAGAATTCTGCATCCTCGTTGTGTCATTGGAAACTGCAGTGATTTTCCCAGTGTCAGAGATATGGGTTGAATATTGTTTCTATATCTATCAATATAAATAATCTATTTTTGTCCCTTTTTCCTATTACCAGAACATTTAGCAACTCTGGCTTATGGTGGTACAGGGAGTTGAACCTGGGACTTTGGAGCCTCAGGCATGAGAGTCTTTTTATAAAACCATTATGCTATCTACCCCCACCTGCTCATTTGTTCTATGGTTCTGCCTTTTGAGCCTTTCTAAGTTACACTTACTCCTATTATTACCTCTGATTGTCTTTACTTTTTTTCCTCTTCTGTCTCTCTGGGTCCCGATGGAATTGGGTTTCAGAGCCTTCTCGTAATCTTCCCCTAAGATTTCACCCCCTCTGTGAGTATGGACCAACATTCTTTTTGGGGTGCGGAAGATGGGAGTTTTGGCATTTGTAATTGCTTCTATACTGGACACAGGTCGATCTGTACTCCCAGCCTGTTTCTATTTACTTAGTGGGGCAGGACTCTGGGGAAGTTTGAGGACACATTGGTGAGGTCTTCCACCCAGGGGGTTCAAGATGGAATCAGTAGCATCTGCAACTTAGTATCTGAAAGGCAGTTAAGATAAAAAGCAAGACAAAATGTCTAATAAACAGGAACCAGAAAGTAGAAACAGAGCAAGTGAGAATAGGGACTTAGGGTTGTAAGAAGTTAGGCAGTCCATTTTAGGTGTGTTCCTAGGAGCCCATGACTTTAGTAATTTTTGCTTGAACTTGAGAGATAAAATGAAGGTAGACTAATATTGTCTGGGAAGATGTATTCAGAATTGAGAGTAGAACTAGAAAGTTGGATTCTGGCAGAGGGTAGCTCTCAAACATGAAGATAATATATAAATACAGTTAACTGTTTACCGTATCAGTCTGACCTAAGGCCCATGTATATTTGTATGTATAACCTGAGTCCCTGTCAGGTTATACATACAAATATACATGTTTGCAGTCCATGGCCACAGTTGGGAATATTCTAGGCTCTACTCATTTCCTCAAGTGGCAAAGTAGGATGACCCAGCCTCCCTTTGGAAAGTGGGATAGTCCCTGCCATTGCTACTTTATAGTGAGTGCATGGTCCTGGAGAGGACTCATGATGCTGTTCCTGATGGAAGTGACCAGTGATGATGGAGAGAGCAGTCTAATAGAGATGTAGGGCCATCTATGGGGTAATCCAAGGGTTCCCTGACTAGGACTCCAAGTTCTGGAATTGCCTAGTAGTGACCAAAATGGCCACCATTAATTGAGCCATTCTCCTGCATTTAATAGCTTTTGTCATCCTTTATTTGTCTGACCAACCTGGACTTTCTCTCAGTTTCTAAAGCAATGGATGTCATTTGTTGTCTTCGAACTCATATTGGGTTTATGGGATCTGGCCTCAAATTGAGGAAGAAATACACTTAGGATTTTAGTGAGGTCTAAGTTAACCTCAAGTTTTACTGCATTTACTTGTTTGATTAACACTTAGGACAGTAAAGGCTGTCCTAAGGGGCCAGGCAGTGGTGCACTTGGTTAAGCGCACACATTACAGTGCGCAAGGACCCAGGTTCAAGCCCCAGGTCTCCATCTGCAGGGGGAAGGCTGCATGAGTGGTGAAGCAGGGCTGCACATGTCTCTCTCCCTCTCTAACTCCCCCTCCCCTCTCAACTTCTGTCTGTCTCTATCCAATAATAAATTAATAAAAAATATTTTTTAAAAAGTTGTCCTGGGGACAATAATTACACTTTAGTTAGATATGTTTTTTGCCAGTATATCTCTTGGCCAAATGTATACAATGTTTCTTCTAAAGTTTATCAAGGGGTGACAATAATTCTGATGCTTTCAGAAGATATATATATATATATATTCTAACACATAACAAAGCATAAAGCAGTACACAGTCCATGTCCAGACACAGCATTACCTTAAGCAGTTATGCAACTTATCCTTAGACACTCATGGAAAAATCTCCATCTAAATTTAGATTGTAAATCTTAATAATTTAGTTTTACTAGTAATCAACCTACAAAAAATTATAATAAACAAGTATATACTGCTGTAAAAAGATGTTAAATTAGTGAATTAAGGATACAATCTGAAAAATCAGATCATTGAGCAGTGTATAAAATTCAAATTTTACAATCAGGACTAGATAATGATATTGAATATGATAGTGACAGTGCTTCTGAAGAGGAAGGAGAAAGAGAAAGATAAGTAGAATGAAAAGGAGAGATATTTTAAGTACTACTTAAGCCTATATTTCAGAGACTAGTCATTATGCAAAATTGTGTACTACCTATTATGGAAGATAATTTTTATTTAACTTTGTGAAAACTGAGGTGATTCTAATTGGGGTGAAGGCACAGAACATTGGTGGTGAGTACAGTGTGGAACTAGATACCTGTGACCTTACACTCTTGTAAACCATTGTTCAATCTCTAATAAAACTATGCTAAGTTTAAAAAATAATACTTTTTTATTCTTTTCTTTTTTTTTTACTCCAGGATTATTACTGGGGCTTGGTTCTGGCACTATGAGTCCGCTGCTTTTGGTGGCCATTTTTTCCATTTCATGGGAGAGGACAAACAGAAATTGAGAGAAAAGGGGGAGATAGAAAGGGAAAGAGAAAGATAGACACCTGCAGACCTGCTTTGCCACTTGTGAAGTATTCCTCCTTGTAGTTGGGCAACAGGGGCTTGAATCTAGATCCTTGCACAGGTCCTTGTGCTTAATACTGTGTACACTTAACCAGGTGCACCACTGCCCAGCCCCCTTTATTTTATTTTATTTTATTTTACTAGTGATTTAATAATGTTTTCCAGAAAGTAATGTGTCACAAGTATGAAATATATATATATATATATATACATATATATACATATATATATATATATATATATATACTCACATATACATATACACATACATACTTCTGGTGAGTAAAGCACTGGCTTTCTAGTCAGACATTTTTTTAAAATCATTATTTTATTTTACTTTTATCTTTTGCCTCCAGCATTATTGCTGGGGCTTGGTGCTGCCACTATGAATCCACTGCTCCTGGGGGCCATCTTTCCCATTTTTTTTTACCCTGTTGTTATTGTTGTTGTTACTACTATTGCTGTTGCATAGGACAGAGAGAAATGGAGAGAGGAGGGGAAAACAGAGGGAGAGAAAGATAGTCACCTACAGACCTGCTTCACCACCTGTGAAGTGATCCCCCAGCAGGTGGGGAGCCAGGGGCTCCAACCAGGATTCTTTTATTTTTTAATTTTTTTAAAGATTTTATTTATTTATGAGAAATATAGGAGGAAAGAGAAAGAACCAGACATCACTCTGGCACATATGCTGCCGGGGATCAAACTTGGGAGCTCATGCTTGAGAGTCCAAAGCTTTATCACTGCACCACCTCCCAGACCACTGAAACCGGGATTCTTAACTGTGGTCCTTGCACTTTGCACCATGTGCACTTAACCTGCTGTGCTACCACCGGGCTCCCAGATACCTGTTTTAAATGACCGAATAAGTAGGGCACCAAAGCAAAGGACTGTGTGGGGAAGGAGGAAGAGGGAAGGGGTAAGGAGAACCTTGGGGCCCTGTTGTAGGATGATGTAAAGTAGGAAAACAGACTGAATGCTTATTGTGAAGATAGTACTTTTCCATCATAAAGCTGCTAGTTATAAATAACTAACTTTACTTTTAGCTTTAGAGAAATATAATTAATAAGAGTATAATCCATTTAACATGCACATCAAGGTAATTGGACATGTACACATTTAAAAAATTGCTCCCATCTAGTTACTTACACATCCTATATTAATCTTTGTTATGAGAACACTTACATTCTACTCATCACTTTCAATATACAATGCAGTATGACCAACTACAGTCACCATATTACCTGACAGGTCCACAGACCTTATTTATCTTACAGATGACAGTCACTGCATTTTTACTATCATCTTCCACATCTTCATTACACCCAGCACATTGACAACCCCTTACAAATAAAATCTGTTTCTCAGAGAGGGAAAGTACAAAGTAAAACTTGAACAGAGTGTGGTGTGTTGCACCAAAGCAAAAGGACTCTGGGGAAGGAGGGAGAGAAGGGATGACAAGAACCTTGGGGCCTTGTTGCATGATGATGTAAAGGGACCTGAGTTGTGAATGTGAATGTTCTGCAAAGAGCTTTCTCCAGGAGATGAGAACCTGTACCCATGCCAACAACTGCACTGCAAACTAGTAATACCCCCAATAACAATAATTTTAAAAATGACCCAAAGCTTTTTTCTGTTACTTGACTTCATATCGACTAGATTCCATATGTGAATGATACTGAAAAGTATTTGTTTTTTTAAAGTTCAATCGAAATGTTTTTTCTCTTCAGTCTAAATTCTTAGATAGTAGGATTGTCTACTTCTCATAAAATAATATTTCAGTGTGTGTGTGTGTGTGTGTGTGTGTGTACATTAATGCATTATATTTCCTTAATCCATTAAGTTCACTGAAAGATATTTAAGTTGCTTGTACATCTTGGCTGTTGTGAGTAATGCTAAGTAAGCATGAAAATGCAGGTATCTTCTTGATATCCTGCTTTCATTTATTTTGGACATACACACAGGACTAACAGATTATATAACTGTACTATTTTTTAACTTTCAGAGGTGCCTTAACACTGTTTTCCTTGTCATATTGGTTCCCCATTTCTCATCCTTTGTCATGTTTTCTCAGACAGTAATTTATTTTTTAAGGAATCATGACTGGTATATAGAGATGAGGACACACCAGAGATATACAAATTGAAAGATGTTCTGCCAAGTGGATGGTCTGTATTCTTTTAAAATATCTTAAATTAAAAAAATATAAAAGCTTATGAGTTATTCTAATTTAAAAAAAAGCTGAAGAAACCTGTCAAATAGTGTGATACATACGGTGATGGTTTGGTTGTCTAATGGATTGATGCCTATCTTGTGGACATGTGGAAATGTACCCTTCAACAACACTTCATCAGTCAATTAGTACTAGGGGTGGGGAATGAAAGCAGTTTACAATCTGCATTGGGTAGTAGACCAGAAAACAAAGTTGGAAAAAAAAAAAATAGGTGGAACAGGACAGATTTGAACACAGACTTGAATTTAGATAACAGCATATGCTTATTTTGGTAATTGTATTAGGATTATTTAAGTGAATGACCTGATTTTAGAAAATAATGCTGAAGTATTTAAGGATGAAGTAGCAAGATACTGCCAGTAATCTCTCATGGGTTAAAAAGAGAGAGTGAGAGATGTGTGTATGTGTAGATTAAATGTATTGTATATGTAGAAAAAGCAAGAAGTGAAATGAATTGTAGATGTTGAAACCAAGTAAAAGTTATATGAGATTTACATGTAGTATTCTACAACTTCTTTGACTTTGAAATTATACCAAAATAAAAGACTGAAAAATGAAACCAGGGAAAATGGACATAAAAATAAATATGTTAAATTGTTTTTATAAAGTCAGTTAGTGCTATCAGAAGCTATTGAATTTCAAATAATTATTTACTGAAAATGTTGAACATGACACATAGTTGCAAGTAAAAGCAAATAAGTTGCGGGAGGTGGTGGTACTTCACTGGATGACTAATATTCAGTGTTAATACAGTATTTAAAAAAAATCTTTTATTTCCCAGTTGTGAATTATCTATACTGAATAAAACCATTTGTTTTTCATTATCTTTTGATTATTTTTTTTCTAATACAGTCTCATCCTTGATTAAATTGAATGGAATGGAATATAAAGCTAAAAGTCAGCCTATATGAATTGCTCAATATTTGCAGGTTATTTTGATTCAGTGTCTGTATTTTAACTGAAATCTTATTTGGTTTGGAATCAAAGACTTTCAAGGTTAAAAGGTACCTTAAAGGTTATCTTGTTAGCTTTCCTATTCAGTACTCAAATTTCCTGTTCACCTTTTTTGCCAAGCTGAATGTTAGTATTTCTTCAGATATTTTATTTGAAAAAGGAAGAATTTTTAGGCTAGTGCAAAAAAATATTTTATTTGGGGGTCAAAAAAGCCCAAATTATTTAGCTGTCTAACATAGATGTGTGTAAGCTACAACTTTAAAATGAATTTTGAACAGAATCTTCTGTCTCTGTGGAGTTCTGCCTTGCTCTTCCTTCCCTCTTTAGTTTCAGGCACACCCAAACAACCTCATTATATTTGGTTTCCTTTTTTTTAATTTATTTTTTATTTAAGAAAGGATAAATTAATAAATACAACTCCACACAATTCCCACCACCCAATCTCCATATCCCAACCCCTCCCCTGATAGCTTTCCCATTCTCTTTTCCTCTGGGAGCATGGACCCAGGGTCGTTGTGGGTTGCAGAAGGTGGAAGGTCTGGCTTCTGTAATTGCTTCACCGCTGAACATGGACGTTGACTGGTCGGTCCATACTCCCAGTCTGCCTCTCTCTTTCCCTAGTAAGGTGGGTCTCTGAGGAAGCAGAGCTCCAGTCCTTTTTGACCAGATTCAGAATGAACACTGAAGACTCTCCTAGTCTTCTGTGCAAGGCCAGATACAGAACACTGGAGGATAAGGCTTTGGTCATCATTGCTATGCATTTTTCCCCCACTGTTGCATGGAATTAAAAAACAAACAAACAAACATGGACTTGATAAAAAACCCTGGTGTATGCCTGGCCATCTGCTTATCTCCTTGTGTATAACTTGATAGGTTAGAAATGGCCTAGGTGTAAAATTTTGCCAGCTGTGCTGGATGGAATAGACCTGTTCGTTCAGGGCATTCAAACCAGGAAAAGCAAAATGTAGGCATTGAATTGTATCACTGTTGTACTGTAAACCATTAACCTCCCAATCAAATGATAAAGGGGAACAACAAAAACTAACGAATAAGAAAGATAAATAAAGGGAGGGAGGGATGAAGGAAAGAGGGAGGGAGAGAATTAGGGAGGAAGGAAGAAAATATGTAACTAGTGGCATGAACTGAGATAATATAAAGGTTCAGGAATGATGTGACCAATGAATGACTGAGGTAAGTTCGAGGAAGAATCATTCTGTGACTCCCTTGCAGGTGTTCATAAACCTTTGAAACAATGAAAAACGATCATGGATTTTTCTTCTACATGCTCAACTGGGTCAGCAAGAGAGACAGTGCTCTAAGAAGCTGAGTTTTTGTGGTAAAGCTTAGTGGTAAAGCCATAAAAATGGGGAGTCAGGTGGTAGCACAGCAGGCTAAGTGCAGGTGGTGCAAAGCACAAGGACTGGCTAAGGATTCCGGTTCCAGCACAGTAGAATACATGTCAAGTCAGATCTCAGAAGCCTGTAATAGTATACTGAGAGGGTAGCCAAGGTATTTATCAGGCACATGGGCTTCAGTTGAACTTCCAGGAAGAAGTGTGAGTATAGACAGAGTTCCCTTACACTGTGCAACATGAAAAATTGAAATGCCAACAAGGTGAGGAGCTCCATTTTCCTTCTAGCTCTAAAAGATCTATCTTAGAAGGTATACATAGTTTCTGCAGATTTCTCATCTACCCTGGAAGAGGACCAAAATCCTTCAAGATGGACACTGGCAACTAGTTCAGTGTCCTCAATCTGGTCCAATTTAGCGATATTCTGGATCTTCATTTGTATGGCTTTTAAAAAAATACTTATTTAATCCTTTTTGTTCCTCTTGTTGTTTTATTGTTGTAGTTATTACTGTTGTTGTTATTGATGTCGTCATTATTGGATAGGACAAAGAGAAATGGAGAGAAGAGGGGAAGACAGAGACGGGGAGAGAAAGACAGACACGCAGACCCGCTTCACCGCTTGTGAAGCGACACTTTGGCACTTATCTACTGTCCTGATTCTTTTGTCGTTTTGTGCTGAGTGGATGGAGTTTCTAAGGGGCATTGGACAATCCAGGTCCATCATTACTTGAAGCAACAATCACTGTTCCTATTGTGCCAAGATGAAAATGAGCAATTAGGAGCCTATAGTAGAATTCTCTATCTTATAAAGACTTAGTTGTGAATAACTTAATTTTGAGAACTTGGAAAGAAAATAGATGCTTCACACAGTGAAAAAGATACCTAGATTTAGGCAAGGGTTCAGTCTTATATGAATAGATAGTGGTCCACCTGGAAGACGAGATAACAGAATTAATTGTGGATTTGAGGAGTTCTTGGCACCGCAGGAACACATGACATCTAGAGTCAAAAGTGCAAATTTGAATTTCCAAGGGGGATATTAGAGCTTTAAATGTACATGTACTTGAGTAAAGAATTGCAAGGAGATGTCAGCAGTAAAGAGGATCTTAATAATAAAAATAAGTAAGATGACGTTTGGTTTTTAATATTTTATTTATTTTTTGAGAGAGAGGAAGAGAGAAAATGGGATGAGAATACCACTCAACTCTGGCACAGTATGCTTAGGATCTAATCTGGCCTTCTTGCCTGCAAGTCTGGACCTGTATTTTGATTTTCAAATCCTGAATATGTGAAAATAATTTTATTGAAAAATCCAAACATTGTAGCAGTGTATGGAATAAAACATTTGCATTCCATTCAAATTAATCTTCTCTCCTTCATAGATAATTTGATATTCAAATGTGAGTGCACTTTCTATGTATTTACTTGCATGAATTATTTTACATATGTAATTATTTTTAAAATATGAACTGGAACACACTTTTTATAAACCTCTGCAACTTGTCTTTTTATATAAAAAATATGTCTTGGGGATCTGCCCATGTTATTAAAGTTGCAGAATATTCCATGTTAAGGATGTACATAAATCTTTTTAACTTCTCTGAGGCAGGTGTTAAAATTCAGCTACCAAAAAAATAAAAATAAAATTCAACAACCAAAAATCACTAGAAATAGACAGAGAGAGAAAAAAGAAAGGGAGAAGAAAAGATAGCTTTACCAAGCTTTCTACAGATAAGAGACTGCCTCAGAACATCACTTTGAAATGAAAAATACTTTTTTTACAGATTATCATTATTTAAAAATTAGAGAAAAAATTCACTCGTGTGTGTATATGTGTCTGTCTATCCGCCATCTTCTGGTTATAAAGGCATCATATTATATTACTAATAGGTCTTATGTTTAACTTGATAACCTTTCAGAGATTCTGTTTTCAAATGTGTTAACATTGTGTATGGTGGTTATAACTTTAGCATATCCTTTCTGACAAATACAGTTCAACTAGTAAAACATAGTAGAAGGCATTGTGGGAGCTTATACAGGTGTGTCTGATGGCATTAACCTGTATAAAGCAGATAAATGTCTGTGTTCTTGTGAAAAAAGAAGTCACAGAAAATAGAAAGTCAAAGGATGGATGAGATTTGGTCTATTGTTGCTAGCATGAAGATGAAGAGGCTCATTAGTAGGCTGGGTGGTGGTGCACCGGTTGAGAGCACACACTGCAATGCTTAAGGATCCAGGTTCAAGTCCCTGATTCCCAGACACACAGGGGAAGCTCAGACTGTAAAACTGTGCTGCAGTTGTCTCTCTTTCTCCTTCTCTACCTTCTCCTCCCTGTCAGTATCTCTCTGCCTTATCAAATAAATAAAATTTAAAAGAGCGTCTTCTAAGTTTAAGAATATTGGTAGTCTGTAGGAGATCAAGGTGGGCTTTGATTGGCTATTGACTTATTCTGCTGTTGAACCATTCTAGTAATATTTTCGTTCAGTCATTGTGTTGGTTTGCCCTAAATTTTCTGTTTGACTCCTAAAAAAAAAACACTTTTCTCTCTTTATTAAATATATATTCATATATTCTTCTTCTGACTTTAGCGAGTATGATGCCTTGTACACAGACACATCCAACTAAGCAGTTCGCACAGAAATTCTTTTTTTTTTTTTTTTTAATTTTTTATTTAAGAAAGGATTAGTGAACAAAAGCATAAGGTAGGAGGGGTACAACTCCACACAATTCCCACCACCCAGTCCCCATAACCCACCCCCTCCCATGATAGCCTTCCCATTCTCTAGCCCTCTGGGAGCATGGACCCAGGGTCGTTGAGGGTTGCAGAAGGTAGAGGGTCTGGCTTCTATAATTGCTTCCCCGCTGAACATGGGTGTTGACTGGTCGGTCCATACTCCCAGTCTGCCTCTCTCTTTCCCTAGTAAGGTGTGTCTCTGGGGAAGCTGAGCTTCAGGACACATTGGTGGGGTCTTCAATCCAGGGAAGCCTAGCCAGCATCCTGGTGGCATCTGGAACCTGGTGATTGAAAAGAGAGTTAACATACAAAGCCAAACAATTTGTTGAGCAATCATGGATCCCAAGCTTGGAATAGTGGAGAGGAAGTGTTAGGGAGGTACTCACTGCAAACTCTAGTGTAATCCTGCTTTCAGGTATATATTTTGCAGTAGTTTATGGATATGTGTGCACATACGCTCTCTCTCACAGAAACTGGTGTATGTCTAGGTTATGGGACTTTGTTAGAAAGTGAACTACCTGAGATGAAATTAGAGTGTACTATAAAAGGAAAGGTCTCACCCGAGTAATGAAGTGGGCGGGAGGGATGGGTCACGGTCCTTTGGTGATGGGAATGGTGTTTATGTACACTCCTAGCAAAATGTAGACATATAAATCAGTAGTTAATTAATATGAGAGGGGGAAATCAATTGTATGTCTCAAAGGTTCTCAAAAGACAAACTGAATCTTTTTAATAGATAGGCAACGTATTTGATATGCGGACTCTCTCAAAAGCCTAGACCAAGTAGATTAGAAGCTTCCAATAGCACAGCTGTATACAAGATACTGGGTACGGTACAGCAAACCATAACAAAGGGACTTTTCAAAGTTCACCCAATTAACAAATAATGTGATGATAATATTAACTATTGATTGCCTTTTTGAACCCTAAGACAGCAGGAACCTCACATCTTCACTATAGAGCCCCTACTTCCCCCAGTCCTGGCACCCTTGGATAGGGCTCACTTTCCCGTATGCATCTCCCAATCCAAACCAAATAATATTGCATCCGCCGATCACAACCTAACCAAAGCAACGATTGCCATCTCAACATGCTTCACCTCAGAGTGTATCCAGAGACTTCACGTGTGGAATGACAACCCTTCAGCTTCATTACTCGCACAGAAATTCTAAAGGCTTCTACCAGCTTTTCCCCTCCCTAGAGAGAAGCAAGCAACTGTGGCTTTTGTCTAATCATAATGCGCTAAGATGTGATAGGATTGGGAGGAACACTACGTCTCCCTACCCAAACTATCTTCCTTATTCTCCCTCAGAGAGCCAAACACTGGACCTTTTAGAATTCCAAGACTGTAAATCAGCTAGCAGTTCTTCAAGCATCTTATAGAAGTTTGTACTTTAGATGCACAAATCAACTCTTGTCACCCCTAGGTAAAACAGAGGTGTGATTTCCCCCACCTCCACCAATATTTCTTTCTTTTTTTCTTCTTCTTTTTAAAAAATCTCTTGCTCTTCTAAGCCAGGAGGAGGAAATAGGGCATTTATCACCTTCAGTAGACTATGCCTTTCCCACCTGAGATCTAAGACTGGCAAGACAAAAATGAATCTCCTGGAAGATCCCCTTAGTAATGTTTTGTTTTTGGATGTATGAACCAGTCCTATCACTGGAAAAAACTGGAATCTGGCAGTCTCTTCCTGATTACATGTGAGGGGTAAGGATTCTTATGAGAAGATGTCCGAAATCACCCTAACATCCTCAGTGAGTCTGGTTTTACTTTGGAATATAGAACCTTTCAGTGTCTATATTTCACACCAAGAAAATGTGTCCACAGACTGAGGCTGATTGCCTTTGTGTGAGAAAGGAGGGTGCAGGGCATCCTGCTGTGTCATCTTGCTTCCCTTATGACTTCAAAGTTGCTTCCAGCAAGACCTTCATTTTCATGATAGCTTAGTTTCATCTCTACTGATTCATGTATTTTGCTTTTTGTTTGTTTTAGCTACTACTTTTACTGTGTCTTCTCTGAACTCTTGCATCTGTGTTAAGGTATCTTTTTGTAAAAAACATATTTTGCTACTTATACTATTAATGTGTTATACTATGTTTGGCCATAATTTTTACATCATCTGTGGTGATATTTTTGTGTCACTCATCTGAACTTTTTTATATTACTTACAGTTTTCTCTTATGCTATATATATATTCTTCATTGTTTCTTGTGAAGCTGCATATATTTGGTTGAAGTAAATTCTTAGACCAGCAGCATTCACTAGAGGAGGGGCAGTTTGGTGTACAGTCATGTTCTGCATTGTCAGGTATTATGATTCATGATGAAGATTTCTTTGTAGCAGGCTTAGGTGTGAGAAAATTTCCTTGGCCCTTATTGTCAGCCATCCCACAGAGATTCAAGGCTACAGAGCTGCCAACAATACAGAATACCTCCTTTTCCCTCTGCTTTGCTGACAGACTGCTTCCTGTAAATCTTTCTTGCTACTGCAACTCCCCATTCAGGTTGACCTCTCTGCCATCAAATTGTTGCCAGTCCAAGTCCAGGAAATGTCCTGCCACCAGCTTGTTCTTAATTTGTAAATAACAGACAGCTGGACTTCTCCCAATAGTATATTCCACCTACTTTGGAAGCTACACTTTGCTGGCTTTGTCTTATAGCTATAACACTATCCCCCATCAGCATGTTTTATGCACATTTTATTGTGTTTAATGTTTACAGATATTTTCTGGATTGACAAAGATTTTACTATATATTGTGATATGTTAGGTGAGAAAGAGGTAATTCAATATTTTGTTATTTGAAAGCAGAAAATTAAAAATGCAAATAAAAATGTATATGATATGCCATCTTATGAATAAATGGTAGTAATTTTGAACAATGAATTATGTGCAACTATTTTTCTCTCCTAAATCACATTATGATGAACTACCTCATAGTCAAATGTGAACACATTGAATTATAAAACTAAAGACCATGAATGTGTAAGATGAATATACAAGTTGATGAATCGCTAACATCTACATACAAACTATGTTTCCATCAAAAAAGTATATAAAGAGCACATAATCTCATGTACATTGCATATTATTGTATGTTTAAATATTTGATAAGTTCAAATAAAATGTTACCTCAGATATTTATTTTGTATATTATTTATAATATTACTGAACATTCTAACAATTATGTGTATAGTTCTTTAGAAACAAAAAATTAATTTACCTTAATGGTTATTATTATATATCCTACCAATTATAATATGTTTCATTAGATTCCAGACTCAAAAAGAAAAAACACAAAAATAAAAACAAATGCAAATAATCAATTTTTTTAAATCAGGTAATGTCTTCTCCCTGAAATACTGACTTCGACATTGATTCTTTGATATGATTTTTAAATAGCCTTTATCTTACAAGCCATTTGTACGCTAGCACAAAAGCAGCACGTCCTTACTGTTTTCTCAACCTAGTTTGGCCCCATGCTGTTTTTTTTCCATACAGTGCTTTTCTTCATTGTCTATTCTGCCCCAGCAGTTTTAGCAGGTACGTGTGGATCATCAGGCTCACTGCCTCTGCATTGGCATTAATAGTGCTTATAGATGTGATGTGATTGCTAAAGCTTTCCTATAAACTAGTCAAAGTGTCCTGTGCATCTTATATAACACAGACCTAGCTTTAAAATATTCACTCAGTGAAAGTGACTTCAATAAGACATTACATTCTGCTTTAGTGCAATCAGGGGGAGGAAATTCACAGTTAAAGATCAGACTTGCAAAAACTCAAACACAATACGACAGTGAGCAGATAGCATTAAGATGGCACCCTGTAGGACTAGGTACAGGAGGTTTTGAGCCCTGAATAGAAACTTGTGTTGACTTTGCTTAGAACCTGCATTTTTATTTCATGAGCCTCTTGACATGACTTTTTTTTCTCGTCTCATTCCATTTAAATTAATATGAAGGCTTACTATGCTGTGCCTAAAGTCTCTTGTATAGGTATGTTCAATGGAGCTAACTTGATGATGCTTTTAATTTATAGGCTTGAGAATACTCTTGCTTATTACTTTCTTCTCAAGGTTCTTAAGGTCATTATAAAAATTTCCCAAAGGATTCAACCTTTCAATAAGATGATGGCTTCTTTTCCTCAATCACCATGTTTCCCCAAGGTCCTGAGCTGTACCTCTAGATGCTTAGCTTAAGTGTAATGATCTTACATTTGATTATGTTGTAACTTGACTTCTGTATACAGTCATGAAGGAATATTCTTTGGCCAGTCCACTTAACCAGCTCCATCTTTGTCTCTACACAATATAGGATTTTGTGGTAAGTAATCATTCCATAGTTTGAGAATTTGATCTTGTCTCTTCCCTCCCTCCCGACTTTTGAGACAAAGACAGGAATTTCTCCCCAAACATGGTTTCATTCTTCCATCTAAAACTTGGTTCACTATTTTACTTTCAGAAGTGCTAATCATTAGTATTGGCCCCCTGGCATAACCATGGCCCTAGGGATTATCTCAATTTAGTACTTTAGACTATTTTGCCTACCTATTAATTTAAACAATGGTTCCAAATCTGAGGATGCCAGACCACTAAACTCTTTAGTGGTAATAATAAGCCTCTAATGGAATTTAAAAATGCATTTAACATTCTGAGAAAAAATTTGATCTTATAAATTTGAAAGTGTCTGCTGATCCAAGGTGCTAATTGCTGGGTTGTTGGAGAAGTCATGGCACATTTTTGCATCAATGTTTCCTGTTCTAAAAGACAAGTTATTATTTAATGAGATTTAGAATTGAGAAAAAAAAAACTTAGGGAATAACAAAATCTTAGAAAATAAATATCTTAAGATAAATGAATAAGAGAAATATTAAAATAATTATTTATCACCGGTTATGAAGAATGTCGATTATCCATTGCTCCTTAGAACATTAGTGACGCTAGTATAACTCCATAATTCAGATTAAAGAAAATGAATTCTCATACATTCTCTAAATTGTCTCTTTTTTTGTTCCCAGTTTTTCAGAAAGTTATTTTTTAATTCATTTAATTTTTCTTATATTTGATAGCATAGAGAGAACTTAAGATGCAGAGGGAGATAGGGAGAGAAAAGAGAGACACCTGCAGCACTACATTGCCACTTGTGAAATTCCCCTTCCCCCATGTGGACCAGAGGATTGAACCTAGGTCCTTGCACATGATGATAAGTGTACTCAACCAAGTGTGCCACTGCCCCACCCCCAGAGAGTTAACTTTAAGTCTTTTACTTTTCAAAGGGAATTATATCTTTTCGGAATTGCCTTTTTTTTTTTTTACATTTAATAAATGCTTTCCATTTTCAAAGTGTGGTTGCATGTATATATATAAGACTAAGGACAGTCGGAAAATTTAGGGGAGTTAAAAAATAACTGGATTTAATCATCAAATCCTGACAAAGTTGAACACTATGTCTTATATGATAAAGTAGATTATTCTGTAGTGAATTAACTGTGTGTCCTTTATTTTTCTCTCTCTTTTGATGTTAATGGATTATAGTATTGTTGATATATGAGCATAGTCTTTCATTGTCTTGTGATGGGTGTTTGAAAACTTCACTCACCTCCAATTTATGTCCTTTTCTACCTCCATACACCAGGATCCCAAAGCCTCCCCAGTCCTGGCCCTTCTGACCCTCCCCTAGAGTTCTTCTCTTTGGTGAAATACATAAAATTCAGTCCAAGTTTCAGAAATACATATCTATTTTAAATTATTTGGAATTTCAAATAAAGAGGCTGCTTTCCATAGTCAACAGATATTAATAAAGACCTACCAGATATAAGATAGTGTGGATCAGTTTTAGTTTTATGATAAGAAACCAGGCTGATTCTAATATTTATTATATCCAGGGCAATAATGTAAATGAAGCATATGATATGCCTAAATGTTTACAGATTATTAACTAAAGTGTTTTCTCATAGTCCAGGAGGAACCACAGTAGGTAGAAAAGTGCACTTAAAAACATGAAGTCCAGAGGTCAACTCCCAGATTACATGTGACAGAATAATGATGTGCTTGCGTTCTGTCTCTTTTTCTGTCTCATGCTATTAAATAAATACATTTTTTTAAAAAAAATAATCTTGACCTTTTTGATAACTTGATTAACATGATCTGGAAGTAATGACCTGGATGATCAGATTCAACCATTCTTAAACTTCTAAGATTTACTTGTCTCTGGCTTCTAGGCATGACTCCTCCACCCTTTACTGTTTTTTTTTTTTTCCACCTCTGGCTCTACCCCTACCCTCTACAGGCCTTCACATCTGTCTGTGAAAACTTTCCAGTCTACATACCTAAGATGCCTCAGTGAAAGGCAAAGACCCCATTAAAGATCTGAAGAGAATTTTAATAGAATGAAAATCATTCAGAATAGAGGATGTGATTATTACAACTTTTGGTAGAAGAGAGCCTTCTAGATTTGACTGTACAATGTTGGACTTCAGTTTGTTTTTTTCCACTTTTGCTAGAGTTTCACTAAGAGAATAAGATGAATGTTAAACTCATAAAAATAAGACTAGATCAAAATGTCAAAGGCTAAAAGTTGGAACTTTATTTGGTAGGTAGAGAAGAGAGCTTTGAAGGTCATTGAGCAGAGGTGACATAATCAAAGCTGTACTTTAGAAAGATTAATTTGACAGTCAAATGCAGAATGAGTAGATTAGAAGCAAGATTGGAGGCAGGGAGAAGAGTTATAGCAGTAGTTTAGGTAAGCAGTAATAAGACTGTTAACTAGAGCTGGGGTAATGTGAAGGAAAAAAGGATAGTGTGAGACAGTAGAGAGAAGGAATTGACAATCACTGATGAATCATTGGTAATGGGGGAAATGAGAGAGGTAAATAAAAGAGTATTCATAGGTCTTGAGCTTCTATGACTAAAAATGGATCTTATAAATCACCAGCAAAAAAATAAGGAGGAGGAGCTAAGCTGGGGGATAAAAATGATAAGTGTTAACTGGTCTATGTTGTGCTAGCAACATTAACAAATCTGCACTGAGGTAAAAATGTCATTCAGGCATTGAGAATGTAGGTCTGAGACTTGGGAAAATCATCAGAAAGTCCCTTAAAGTGATAACAATGCATTGTATCTTACCTTATTCTGCATACAGATGATTCCTTATGCAATTTCCTTAACAGGTTAGAAATATTCAGATTCCTATATTTATTTTCTTGGTTTGTTAAATTGCCAAAAGCAAAACGTTTTCCTTTTATAAACTGTGCTGGAGACAGAGGAGATAGTGTATTGGTTATACAAAAATACTTTCAAAGGGCTGGGCAGTGGTGTTCTAGGTTAAGCACACATAGTTTGAAGTGCAAGGACATGTGCAAGGATTCTGGTTGGACTGCTCTCCCCCACCCTGGGCTCTCTCTGCAGGGGCGTCACTTAACAAATAGTGAAACAGGTCTGTAGGTATCTTTCTCTCTTCCTCCTCTCCCCTCCCCTCTCAATGCTGTCCAAAATTGTTGGTATTCTTCGTGTTGATTTGGCCCTCTTCCCCCTACCTCTAAGAGAAATGGTTTGGTCCTTGCTAGTTTCTGGCCCCGTTTTCTCCCCGCCCCATATGCTAAGGATGTCCAGAGTCCCAGCAGCAGGAGTGGAAGGAGAAACATGGGGAAGTACATGGTGTGGTAATTTTTCCGTAAGTGAATAAAGATATACAGCTTCCCAGCCCAGCCGTTTGTCCCCGAGTCTCTGTCTCTGTCTTCCACCGTGACACTAGCCTGGCCTGCTAGAGTCCCCGAACCTTAACGACAAATGGCGCCCAGGTGGACCTGACCTGCGCATCTCTCAGATAAGTGAAGACAATTTAGCTACCTATGCACTATGGCCTTCTCTTCTTCTTGTGAAGAGATCTCCAAAGGCCTCTGCCCTTTCTTCATGAGACTGTTTCACTGTTTCTGGAACATTTATCTCTGGACCACTCTGTGGTTTCTGCCCAATGCCATCCCGCAGGAGCTGGCTTTCTGCCACGTGTAGCGGGGCATTGGGCACCGGCTCCCTCCATGCTGCTCGGCAGCTGGAAACAGGGCAGCAGACATGGCAGGGCCATTGGGCAGGGCCACGGCAGCCTATCCTGGCCACCCCTGGCCACCTCGGCCCGCGCCTTCTGCACGGTGGGCCCTCCTTCCCTCGTGCTATGAAGTCTGGACAGATCCCAGACCCCTCGGAGACCGCGGGCTCCCTACCGAAACTGGGCCCCCTGGCTGAGATCTCCAGCTTGGGTCTGAAGGCAGACAAGCTAGAACACGCAGAGATTCATCCAGAGATCGCAACCTACAATTCCTAGACATGGAGCTGCGCGGGAAGCCACCTCCTGATGGTGACCCCCCCCCCCCAACAACTAAGACAGTACAGATCTAAATTTGTGTTTGAAATGACATGTCTTCGTAACAAAAGTTTCTCTCCTTGTGTATTTAAGACCATGTGTATGTGTGTGTTTAAAGTTTGGTAACATTAACTTTAAGGTTAAGAATGTAACTTTAAGGCTAGATTCTTACCAGACAAAGTTAAATGAAAAAGGTTTTCAACGTAATTCTCATAGAGATAAAAATTAACTTACATTTAAAGTCTGAGGTAAAAAATTAGTTAAAAATCAATATATTTTAACCAAGTTGGTCTAAAAAAAAAAACTGCGCACACCTAGGGTGTATCTCCATATTGAATGGGTATAACAAAAGGTTAAAAAGATGCTGTTGATATGTAAAACTCTCAAATTCCTTCTCAGTTAAAAACGTTAGACTGCACTATGGTTATGCTAACAATTGTAATAGAGTTATCAATTGTGGTAAACTTCTAACCTGCTACAAGTTTTGTTTCATAGTAAGTAAATTGCAGCTGTCAAGTTCTCTACAGAAAAGCAGAATTCCGATGGCTGACATTCCCCATCGAGACAGACGTACAACAATTCACCCCCTGGCAATTCTTCGGTGGACAGCCTCTTTGGACTTCTATCAGACTCACTGGTACCCCTCGGACACTTTGCACAAAACTAGCAGCTTCCCCTTATGCTGCTGGGTTTCTCAAAGACTGACTGCAGCCATGCCTTGGGACTCTAGGCCTCACCCTCCCCCCATGCTAGAAAATGCCCGTCGAGGCAAGTACGCCCCCCAGAGGCAGGAAATGTTTTTTTTTAAGCTGATAAAGTTTTGCCCAGAGGCAAAAAATGGCCCCCTCAGGCCTTCCCTTGGCAGCACACTGGTTCTTGTTACTCGCTTACATGTTTCTCCATGTTTGTGCCAGTTTCTTTTTTTTCTGTTCACCCCACACCCCTGATACTGTGGTCATTTAGTTAAAAAGAAAAGGGGGAATATATTGGTATTCTTCATGTTGGTTTGGCCCCCTTCCCCCTACCTCTGAGAGAAATGGTTTGGTCCTTGCTAGTTTCGCAACCCGTTTTCTCCCCGCCCCGTATGCTAAGGACGTCCAGAGTCCCAGCAGCAGCAGGAGAGGGAGAATGATGGGGGAAGCACATGATGTGGTGACTTGCCCGCTCATGAATAAAGATTAAACTGCAGCTTCTCAGCCCAGCTGTGTATCCCCGAGTCTCTCTACCGCCTCGACACTAGCCCGGCCTGCTGGAGCCCCCGAAACATTAACAACACAAAATAAATAAATAAATAAATAAATAAATAAATAACCACAGGATTTGTAGTGCATGCACCAAGTTGCAGTCATAACCATGGAGAAAAAAAAAAAAAAGACTTTCTTACCTGAAGCTTCAAGATTCCAGCTTCAGTCCCTGGCTCCACCATAAGCCAAAGATAATCGGTGCTCTGGTTAAAAAAGATAAGTGAATAAATAAAATAAAATAAGATATAGCTATACTATATCAGGCTAATAAGTACACAGCAGATAGAACAGCAGACTTGCAAGCTCGAGATCTTGAGTTCAATCTCTAGCACCACATATGCCAGAATGATGCTTGGTTCTCTCCCTCCTCTCTTTTTCATTAATAAATAAATATTAAGGGGGGCTGGCAGTGGCACACCTGGTTAAGTGCACATGTTACAATGTGCAAAGAGCTGGGTTTGACCCCTGCTTCCCATCTCCAGGGTAGGTATCTCTCTCTCTCCCTCTCTCTACCACCCCCTTCCCTCTCAATTTATCTCTGTCCTATCAAGTAAAACAGAAAAAAAAATAGGACAAAATGGCCTCCAGAAGCAGTGGATTTGTAGTGCTGGCACTGAGCCCCAGCCCTGGTGGCAGAAAAACAAAAACATAAACATTAAAAACTAAAACTGTGTTATGAACATGGTTCATAACCATGGGGCCTGGGCACCTCAGACATGAGAGTCTGTTTGGATAACCATTATGCTATCTTCCTTGTCCCCACCCCCTTTATTTTATTTTATTTTTAAAAATTCTTTTTAAAAATATTCCCTTTTGTTGCCCTTGTTCTTTTATTGTGCTGTTATTGATGTTGTCATTGTTGGATAGGACAGAGAGAAATGGAGAGAGGAGGGGAAGACGGGGGGGGGGGAAGAGAGACACCTGCAGACCTGCTTCACTGCTTGTGAAGAGACTTCCCTGCAGGTGGGCTTGAACTAGGATCCTTATGCTGGTCCTTGTGCCACCTGCGCTTACCCCACTGAGCTACCACTTGACTCCCATAATAGATATTATTGGATAGAGATAGAGAGACATTGGGAGGGAAAGAGGAGAGGGACAGAGAGATACCTTCAGCCCTGCTTTACCACTTGTGAGGCTTCCCCCCATGCAGGTGGGGTCCGGGGGCTCGAACATAGGTCCTTGCACACTGTAATGTGTGCTCTTAGCCAGGTGCACTGGCACCCAGCACAATTTTATTTTTAATGAGAGAAAGATACAGAGAGAAACCAGAGCACTGCTCAACTCTGGATTATGGTGGTACTGGGAATTGAACCTAGGACCTAGGGCCCAGGCAGGAAAGTCTTTTACATAACCACTATACTATATTTATTGCATGAGAAACAGAAGCCCATAATTTGCTTTAAATGGGATATATGAGTTCATAGAACTTCAAAGACTCGTAGAGAAGAAAACTGATTACAGAAAAGTTAAATGATCTGGGCCAAGTGGTGGTTCTCCTGGTTAAGGGCACACATTACTGTGTAAAAGGACCCAGGTTCAATCCCCTGGACCCCACCTGCAGAGAGAAAGCTTCACAAGTGGTGAAGTAGAACTGCAGGTGTCTTACTGTCTCTTTCCTCTCTACCCCTCCACTCTCAATTTCTCTCTGTCTCTATCCAATATTAAAAAAAAATGAAAAAAATTTAAAAAGACTTAAATGATTTATCCAGGTCTTAGGGCTTTTTGACAATTATGTGGCTAGCTTTTAAGTGTTCTGAAGTCCTTCTCTTCAAGTTCAAACTGTAAGCACTTTACTATAAACAGTTTTTCAGGAATTGTCATTAATAAAAGAGTAGCATTAATATTCTAAACATTTGTACCAGTATTTTTTTTGTGGGAATCCTGTAGTCTACTTATGAAGTAAAACACACTCAAATAAAGATGTTTAGATTATAGAGACTGAAACATTTTAGGGTAGCTTAATTTGTTCATATTCATAATTGACACAGATTAAAAATGTATAGTGTTATGTATATACATATGTATTGTGATGTAGCAGTTCTCTTTTTTTCTAAATGAATTTTTTCAAATTTATATATTTATTTATTATTGGACAAAGACAGGAAGAAGTTGAGAGGGAGTGAGTGTGGATAGAGAGAAAGAGATAGAGAAATACCTACAGCTCTACTTTACCACTCGTGAAGTTTCCCCCCTGCAGTTGGGGACCAGAGACTTGAACCCCGGTCTTTGAGCACTGTGGTGTGTGCTTAACCATGTGTGCCACCATCTGCACTCCCAGAATTTTTTTTTTGAGAGATTTAGTATTTATGTCATTTAGAACACTGAACCGAGATATGTGTTTGTTTAGAAAAACTCTATAAGCAAATATTGGTTAGGACTAATCCATACAGACATAGGACACTATAAAAAGAAGCTTTGCAACTGTACAGTTAGTTTAAATAAATAAAATACAGCGACTCTCAAATCTGTTTAAGTGTATAGAACACAAAATCTTTCTTTTGATACACACACACACACACATACACACACACACAATTATACCTAATGGGTGGAAATGGGAAGGTATAATTTTGAAATTATTGTATGAGCGAAAGATCTCAATGTTCGTCTTCACAGAACTTCTTTAGTAACTTAATGTCAAAGAAAGTAGTCATTTCATTGTTTCAAGATATTGACAATAGAAAGTAAGATACATTGGTGGATTGTACCAAAGTAAGAGACTACGGTGGAGGTGGGGAAGGGTTCAGGTCTTGGAACATGATGGTAGAGGAAGACCTAGTGGGGGCTGTGTTGTTATGTGGAAAACTGGGAAATGTTATGCATGTACAAACTATCATATTTTACTGTTGACTGTAAACTATTAATCCCCCTAATAAAGACTTTTTTAAAAAAGAAAGATACAAATGTTTGACAATATATAAATTATGTGTATCAAAAAGTGGTAAGTGAAGAAAAGTTGATGCTAGAAGACATGAAGTGGCCATAATTTTCAGGAAGAATGTTTCCTTCCATTGTGTTGATACTGTTAACAACACTCAGACCAGGACTTAAATATGTCAGTTGAATTTTGCTATTTCACTTCTAGCACCTTTGTTAAGCTAGTCTTTTCCTTGATAATAGTCATGCACCAATAGAGGAATGGAGTCACTTGTGCTTCTAAAATACGACTAACACTAGAAGCTGGGTGTCTTAGTACTTAAATGATTGAACCCTCTAGAGTCTTTGTTGTCTCGAACAAGATTGTTAAGATTGTTTGAACAGGAGTGTTGGGTAGTTGCCATCTCCCCCTGGCTTCTGCTTACCATATGCCTATATAGGGATTTTACTGATCCAAAGCTTTGGTCTATTTACATAATCACTTTTACATAAAGCACTCCAGGGCATTGGTGGTTCTATGATAGGATTCTCTCCTGCTCCACCCCCTCCTTGTCACACACTGATCCCTTCTTTGTCACACTCTGATTTTCACCAGTCACTTTTCTCTCCACCCTCTCTATATCACATCCTGTTTCCACCCTACTTGGAGAGTATAAAAACAGCTGCTCTTCTGATTAAAGACACTTGGAAATTGCTTTCCGGCTCCGAGAGTTCCAGAGTGTATCTCCTGCGGAAGTTGGTGCAGCACGAGTTCCTGATCCTCTCCCACACAGCAGCCTAGATCAGCTCCAGTTGAGTTCTCTCCAACCCAGAGAGCACTAGCTCGGGAAGAAGTACCCTCAGGCTATCCCGGCACAGGAGGATAAACCTTAACTTTCTGTTAATAATCTTGAATGGATGATCCCCAAATATATTAAACAGCACTTAAAAAAAAAGGTGAATTATATAAGAGATGCCTCACTTTTGTGATTTCAATCACTTGAACGTGTGGCTTCTCTAATGCAAGTCCCTAGAGTGTGCTTAAGTAGGAGGAATTTGAACTTGATATGGCTTAAAACATGGCAGCTGAAGTGCTATGCTAGGATGGAAATGACAGTAGAACGGATGCATTTCCAGGCCGTGTTTACTGCACACCTTGCAGAGACCGTGGCCAAGGGAAATGGAGCAGTGCTCTTCAGGGAGTCACTGGAGCATTGCCACATATTCCCTCTCCTCCCTGGAGTAGCAACCTTGTTTCCAGTCATGTAGAAGTTATCCTGAGGTCCCTCAGCTCAGCTTGCTGTCTCAGGTATCAGACTGCACACCTGCTGGGAAGTAGTTACATGAGCCTCAGGAGGCTCCTGTGCAAATCTAGGAAACAACTAATTGTGGTTCTTCCCATCTAACTTAGACACCTGCTTCCTTTGCAATTGGCTGATCTCCACCTATGTCTCCAGGCTAATGGCTTCAGTGTGATCTCATCTTTTTCGGTTACCTTCCTGGTATTGCAATTCCAGGATGCTCTGGTATGCTGTCTACCAAAGAGAGGAGTTGAGTATTAATTTTTTGGACATTGCTTAACATTGAGAAATGAGGATACCAAGAAATGATACTACGCTACGTAATGTCTCAAAGTTCTGCTTTCATCCTTTCAAAATTGGATACTGTTAGTAAGTAATATATAGTATGCTTCTACATTTAATTATTTCACATAGAATATTATAGAGTATAGAAACTGAAAATTAATAAATACCTCCCTGGACACCTGTGCCTATAAATATATTAAGTTGATTTATTGTGTTAACATCTTTGCCACTTATGGTATCATTTTTAAAAGATTTTTTTATTATTTATTTATTCCCTTTTGTTGCCCTTGTTGTTTTATTGTTGTAGTTATTGTTGTTGTCGTCGTTGTTGTTGGATAGGAGAGAGAGAAATGGAGAGAGGAGAGAAAGACAGATACCTACAGACCTGCTTCACTGCTTGTGAAGCGAGTCCCCTGCAGGTGGGGAGCATGGGGGTTTGAACCCGGATTCTTCCACCGGCCCTTGCGCTTTGCACTACGTGGGCTTAACCAGCCCGCACTACCTATGGTCTCATTTTGAAATGTCAGTAGTAATACTACTTGTTACATAAGGCTGTATGTTTGTTTATTTTTAGAGATAGAGGCAGAGAGACAATGAAAGAGATCACAGCACTAAAAAGTTCTTCAGTGCTGTGGGGGCTAGGCGGAAATTTGGGTCATGCACATGGTGAAGTAGCACAATAAATGAGCGATTTTGGCAGTCCGATGTTTTATTTTATTTTTTTTTTCTATTGCTACAAGTATTATTGCTGGGGCTGGGTGCCTGCACAATGAATCCATTGCCTCCTTGTGGTCACTTATTTTGCTTTTGTTTCTTTTTTTGGATAGAGATATAAATTGTAAGGAGAAGGATAGGTAGGCAGAGAGATAGAGAAAAGAGAGGCACTTACAGCACTTATTTAGGGGTTGGGGAACTTAAACCTAGGTCCTTGCACATGGTAACATGTGTATGCTTTACTGGTTAAGCTCCTCTCCACTTTATAGGATTGCTAGAGACTTAAATATTTGAGCTGACACACACACACACACACACACACACACATATATATATAACACAAAATGATTGACATGTACAAAGAATGTGGAAACATCACTTTAAATGTTACCATTTTGTTCTTTTTAAACAGGGAGAAAGAAAGAAAGAGGGAGAGGGAGAGGGAGAGGGGAGAGGGAGAGGGGAGAGG